>NW_006399792.1:1792494-1794320 GCF_000299155.1 Elephantulus edwardii
TCTTAGAAGATCCATTCATCTATTTTATCTTCTTCTGGTTAGAGGTTCCTTTACTTTTTTATATCTTCCCTTTGCTTTGCCTTTGTGGCCAACAGTTCAAACCCACCCTGTGTTCCAAGGGAGAAAGATGAATCAGACTCTTCCTATTACAATTTTTGGACTCCAAAGCCCAATGGAGGACTGTCATGAGTTGGAATTGACTCGATGATAGTGGGTTGTTGCAGTTGTTGGCTTACAGAAACACTAGAATGGCCACTGGTATCACTTTAGATGTTTAAAAGATGTAACCAAGAATTCCACCTCTCACTAATGTCTAAGATATTGTTTTGGTGCTTATTAGCTCATGGAGTATTGTCTGACAGGCAGAAAGAGTGAATGAGAATGATCCCCGGTAGTGCAATGGTTAAGCATTCAGTTGCTAACTGAACCAGTTCCAATCTACCAAGCAGCTCCCTGGGACAAAGAGTTAGCAATGTGTTTCCATTAAGATCACCAATACATATCTCCACAAACACACACACTGTAGTGCATGGCATATATAAGCAAATGAGGGGTTTTAAGATTTTTTTAAATTCTTTTTTTAATAGAGATTTTAATGAAAGATTATAGAGAACTTGGATTTCCATACATTCATTGTCGCACATTTTCCTTCCTGCCCACTCCCCCACCCAGTTCACTTTTCTCTTTGAGAAAAAATTTTAAAAAAAAATTCTTTCACGGTTATACAATTCCCTCCCCCCAGTCCGCTTTACTATGCAGCTCTTATTCTGGACTCTTGCCATGCAAATAATACCTAATCATATATCCCTTTTAAACCGTTCTCTCCCTCATCTGTTTCAATGCAGCGTACATTATTTATCCCTTTTTTTCTTAGCTTCCCCCAAAACCAAATGTCAGTTCTGTTTTATAACAGTGGCATTACGCAGTATTTGTCCTGTTGTGATTTAGATATTTCACACAACATAATGTCCTCTAGGGACAACCATGTTGTATATTTCATGAATTCTTTGTTTTTCAGTGCTGCATAATATTGCACTGTGTGAATATACCAGTTTTGCTATCCATTTGTTTTTTGATGGGCACTTGGGTTGTTTCCAGCTTTTTGCTTTTGCAAACAAAGCTTCAATAAACATGGGTCTGCAAATATCTGCTTGGGTGGCAGTTCTGGTTTCTTTAGGATATATTCCCAGTAGTGGAAGTGCTGTGTCAAATGGTATATTTCTATTTCCATCTTTCCATAGTGGTTTCACCATTTTACACTCCCACCAACAGTGAATTTGTTGTTTGCTGCTCGGCTGTCTTTTGCTATTCTTACTGAGGTGAGATGATATCTCAGAGTTGTGGTTTTAAGATTTTAAAAAACTATACAGTAATAGGGAGCTCTGGTGACCTAGTGGCAAAAAGCTGCACTACAATTCCAAAGGTGCGAGGTTAGAATTCACTGGAGAAAGAGGGGTAATCTCCTGTGCCACTTGGATCTGGTTCAATGGTACATGTTTGCAGGGGGTAAAAACCAAAAACAAACCCAACCAAAAAACAAAACAAAAAACCGAATAAACCACCAGTGAAAAAATGTGTACATTATTTGTGTTGTCTATAGAAGAATGTCTATCTGTGTTTCATTGATTATGCAAAGGCATTTGACTGTGTGGATCATGACAAACTGTGGCTGACTCTGAGAAGAATGGGAATTCCAGAACATTTAATTGTGCTAATACGAAACCTATACTTAGACCAAGAGGCAGTAGTCAGAACAGAGCAGGGTAACACTGCATGGTTCAAAATTGGGAAGGGTGTATGCCAGGGATGCATCCTGTCTCCATACC
>NW_006399792.1:1795045-1800277 GCF_000299155.1 Elephantulus edwardii
ACAGCGCAGGAGGGGAAGACCCTCTATGAGATGGATTGATTCGGTGACTGAGGTAATTGGGATGGGTGTGTCAGAGGCAGTGAGGTTGGCGCAGGATAGAGCAGGGTTTAGGGCTGTTGTGCATAGGGTCACTATGAGTCGCAAAGGACTCGAAGGCACATAACAACAAACAACAACATATTATTTATGAGCATATTTGGCAAAACCAAAAAACCCCCCTATGGAATAGTTCTACTTTTTTTACTGTGGTGGTGGTGGGGGTCACTGTAAGTCAAAACTGACTCATTAGCACATAAATTCTGATGGCAGGGAAAAGCAAACAGTTTGAATCCATCAGCTGCTCCATGGGAACAAGATGGGCAATCTCCCCCACGCAATTTACTGCCCCAGAAAACCCATTGGAGAGACACCTATGAGCCAGCTGTCACTGAATGGAACAGTACAAATAGCCAGCTAACTCTCTCACACCTACCTACCTACCTATATGCTTCTGCCATACCAGACAGTTCACGTCTATTCAAGGTAGGAAGAGGAGAAGAGGAAGATATCACTGTCTCAGCCATTTCTGTGCCCATTTCTCAAGAAAAAAAATTCTTCCTTAAAAGTTTGCTGTGATAAAAACAGAACTAGGTCACATGGTCTCTTTCAGCTACAAGCAATGCAGGACTATACATGCCTCAGAACCTGTATTCCCACCCCCTGTCCAAATTATTAATTCTCTTGCAAAAGTCAGCTAATGGTTTTGTGCTGCGGAGTCTGAACCAACTCCCACCTTGTTTTCAGAGACTGTAAATTGCAAGGGAGGAGACTAAGCATCTTTCCCCCACAGCGCAGCTGGTGGATTCCCGCTGCAAGCTTTCTGGCTGGCAGTACAATTCTTTAAGTCACCAGAAATCCCTAGACTGGTAATTAGGTGCTAGGACATAGTCAAGATAGTTTAGCTTATTTTATAGTGGCAAATTAATTAAAATCCTCAGTGACTCCAAAGAACAAAGGCTCATTTCATGTTCAATCTTTACATGTCTTACATATTAATTTGTGGAGGTAGGAGCAAGTAGGGAGATCTGCTCTATATGGACATGCAGACACATGAGATGTTAGAGGATCTACTATTTAAATATGCAGCTTCAGGATTCACTATGGGAAGAGAAGTGAAAACTAGAAAGTCTCTCGATAGCAGTAAATGTGTTAGCTGCTCTGGTGGTCTAGTGAGTAGCGCTGACAACCCAAAGGGAAGCAGTTTGAATCCCTTAACTGCTCTGAGGGAGAATGATGTGCAATCTCCTACCATGAGATTTACAGCCTCTGAAAATGCGCTGGAGGGTCAGCTCTGAGAAAGTTCTGACTTGACAGCAATCAGTAAGGACTCACAACAATCAAGGTTGTGTCATCCTCTCAAGATGGACAGTAAAAGGATGGAAGGGAGGCGCAGGGCCAGACTGTGTTTCATCCTGCCTAATGTCACGATGAGTCAGAACTGACTCATCCACACCTAACAACAACACTGCACCTAACAACAGCAGTGACATGTTATCACACACCTAGAGCACTGGCCAGAACTAGTCCCTGATTCTGTGAGATCAAGAGACTGAGAAACAGAGAACTGGATTTGAGTTGTTGCTGCTGCTGTTATGTGCTGTCGAGTCGCCTGCGACTCATAGTGACCCTACGTACAACAGCCCTAAACTCTGTTCTGTCCTGTGCCAATTGCACTGTCTCTGACACTCCCATTCTGATTGCCCCAGTCACTGAATCAATCCACCTCATAGAGGGCCTTCCCCTCCTGCACTGTCCCTCCACCCTCCCCAAGCATGATGTCCCTCTCCAAGGACTGGTCTCTCCTTACAACATGTCCAAAGTATGTTAGACAGAGCTTCAGAATCCTTGCCTCCAAGGAGCCTCCCGGTTTAACCCTCTCTAGGATGAATCTGTTTGTTTTCCTAGCAGTCCACGGTACCCTCAATACTCTTCTCCAGCACCACAGTTCAAAGGCATCAATTCTCCTTCTATCCTCCTTAGTCACTGTCCAACTCTCTGATGCATAACAAGTGATATCAAAGACCACGGCCTGTATCAGATGCACCTTAGTCTCCAGAGAGACATCATTGTTCTTCAGTATCCTGGAGAAATCCCTAACAGCCGACTTTCCTATTGCAATATGTCTTAATTTCCTGGCTACTGGTGCCAAGAGTGTTGACTGTGGAGTCAAGCAAACTAAAGCTGTGTACAATCTCAATCTCTTCACCATCCATCCTGATGCTGCCAATTGGTCCAGTGAGGAGAATCTTTGTCTTCTTGACATTGAGCCTCAATCCATACTGGAGGCTGCAGTCCTTGACCCTCTGCAGCAAGTGCTTCAGGTCCTCCTCATTTTCAGCAAGCAGGGTTGTAGCATCTGCATAAAGCAGATTGTTGATAGATCTTCCACCAATCTTGACCCCACATTCCTCCTCATAGAGCCAGCCTCCCGGATAATCTGTTCTGCATACCGGTTGAAAAGGTATGGAGACAGGACACATCCCTGGTGTACGCCTTTCCCAATTTTGAACCATGCAGTGTTTCCTTGCTCTGTTCTGACGACTGCCTCTTGGTCCAAGTATAGGTTTCTCATTAGCACGATCAAGTGTTCTGGGATTCCCATTCCCCTCAGAGTCAGCCACAGTTAGTTATGATCCACACAGTCAAACGTACACGTAGTTATATTCTCTGCCTCATTCTCCAGGAACTGCTAAAAGGTCTTAAAAGTTGTAGAATTGAAGCCTATTTAAAAAATTCTCTTGAAGGGAGTTCTGGTGGTCTAGTGGCAAGAAGCTGCGCTGCAATCCCAAAGGAATGTGGTTTGAATCCACCAGATGCTCTGCTGGAGAAGGATGGGCAGTCTCCTCCTGTGCCAGTCAAATCTGACTCAATGGAACATAATAACAACAACAAAAGTAAAATAAAATTAAGTGACACTAAAAAAAATTAAAAATAAAAAATTCTCTTGAAACAAACTCCCCCTTTAGGGTATCAGTAAAGCAATTATTTTATAAGGTAATACTTACTATTGTTACAAAGGGCAACAAAATCCTTTCTCCCAGTACAGATATAGTACTATTTATATTCTGCTCTAAGCATCCAATTATTATATTTAATCTAACTAACTGCATAGTAAGTGAAGTGCTACCAAATTATTAGTCTAACTTGATGACAAAGAAAAATTTGATGGATAAAACATTGTTTGGGGACAATTCTCCACAGGTTTTATACTCCACAAGTAGAAACACTAGGGACTTTTGTTCTTGGGCTCATTCAGGTTGTTTACATGATGAGCAGCGTCGGAAGCCAGAGGTAATTAGAATGAGCTCTGGAGTAATGCTGCTGCTGCTGCTGTTGGAGAGTTCATTCTTGTCATGTGTGCAGATTAGAAGGGCTCCACAGAGCTTTCAAGATCACTAGGCATGTCTTCTGAAGTGCTTCAAGGTGGATTTGAACCATCAACATTTCAACCTAGTAGTTGATCCTCCAAAGCAATAAATGAAAACCAAACAAATTGATAGCAAGTCAATTCTCACAGCAGCCCTGCAGGACAAAGTAGAATAGCTCTTAGCATTCCCAAGGCTATACATCTTTTTAAAAGCACGCTGCCTTATTTTTCTCTCATGAAGTAGAGAAACCACTGATATGCTGGTTAACAGCTGAGCCCTTAAACACTACATTACCAGAGATATCTTTTCTGGAGCAACAGGAAAGCCACAATTATTATAGCCACATTTATTATTTATTATTATCAAGACAGGGAGCTCTGGTGGCCCAGTAGGTAAGAGACTGAATGTGGTTCAAATCCACCAGCAGCTTTGCTGAAAAAAAGATGGGCAATTTCCTCTGATGCAACTTATTGCCTCTGAAAATCAACCTGCTGGAGGGTCAGCTATGAGTGGGTTCTGATTCAATGGCACACAACCACATTATCAAGACTCTGTCTCCCTCCTGAGGGCCATGCTCACAGTAGTGAGCAGAAGAAATGACAATTCCTTCCCATTGCATCTCATCAAGTCTGTCAGCATCAACTGGCCCTCTCTCTATATCACTCTTTGGGAACTGAAGCTTGAGAAATCAGCATTAAGAAAATGATGATATTGTACCAGTACCATACTGTTCTGGTTACTACTGCTATGTAGTATGTTTTGAGGTCAGGGAGTGTTATGCCTCCCAACTCATTTTTGTTTCTCAGAAGTGTTTTACTTATTCTGGTCTCTTGCCTCTTCAAATAAATTTAATAATTTCCCTTTCAATGTCCTTGAAAAATGAATTTGGTTATCTGGATTGAGATTGCATTGAACATGTAGATTGCTTTTGGTAGGATTGTCATTTTCATGCTATTGAGTCTTCCTATCCATGAACATCCACTTAGAAGTAGCATCCACTTCCTAAACAACATGCTTTCGGAAACTATGGACTTTGCTAAATGTCAATAGTTGTAGAGGGGCTCCAGGCCTTTTGTTCATAGGGTCAACATGAGTCATGCTCAACTCAAGGCAATGAATAACAATACATGAATAGGGCATATTTTTCCATTTCCTTAGGTCTTTTATTATGTCTTGCAGAAATACTGTGTAGTTTTCTCTGTATAGGTCTTTTGTATCTCTAGTTAGGTTCACTCCCAAGTACCTCAATTTGTGGTTGGCTATTATAAATGGTATTGCTTTCTTGATTTCCTTCTCTGAGTTCTCTTTGTTACTGTAGATGAATCCTATTGATTTTTTTATATTGATCTTATATCCTGCCACTCTACTAAACTGGCCTACTACCTCTAGTAGTTTTTTTGTTGAGTCTTTGGGATTTTCTGTGTATACTATCACATCATCTGCATATGGTGACAGTTTAACCATCTCTCCGCTGATCTGGATGACTTTTATTTCTTTCTCTTGTCGTACTGCCCTAGCAAGCACTTCCAATACAATACTGAATAGAAGTAGTGACAGTGGTAAAATGGTGCAAACCATTCTGAAAGGCAGTTTGATGCTTTCTCAAAAAAGCTAAACATAGAAATTCCATATGATCTAGCTATTCCACTATTTGGAATGTACCCTGAGAAAATGAGAACTGAGGCATAAACAGAGACTTATACACCAATGTTCATAGCAGCATTATTCACTATAGTAAGAACCTGGAAACAGCCCAAATGTCCAACCACAAACAAATGGATTGAGAAATTACGGTGCATTCACACAATGGAATACTACACAGTAC
>NW_006399792.1:1801407-1811241 GCF_000299155.1 Elephantulus edwardii
CCAAGGACCCGTTAGTAGAAAGAATAAAGTGGAAAGAAACTATGGATGTGTCCTGGTTTACATAGAGAGACATTTTGAAAGTCTATGAACTGAGATTTCACAAATAGAGTAACAGTTTTAAGACATTAAGGGTGTCAGATCATAAGATCATTTTTTTTTTAGGAAAGTAAGTATCTTTACTGTGAATTAACATGTATCTTAGTTGGTCTAACATTTTCCTTTAGTGCTGCAAATATGTGTCCAGCATCTGAAATAGAAATACTTTTTTTTTAATTTTCTTAACATTCAGAAAGAATTACTTAGCCAAAGATAAACACTATTTATATTTTAGAGGCAAGCTATAATTCTCAAAAAACAGGAAACCACATATCAACATAGGCAACACAGTGTACCATACTGGAAAGAGCATCAGGCTTTGAGTCACAAGTCAAGTCATTTAACTTCTTCAACTCAATTTCCTGATTTTAAAATGGAAAATGAACTCCAACTTGAGAGTTGCTATTAGGCTTAAATGGTATGTCAAGAGTTGGAGGAGCAGTGAGATACAGTGACTTGACTGGAAGCTCCACTGCATGAGTACTTTTTCATTCTTCATTCTTCATCCTGGTGTTGTCAGTTTCTCTAATGCCTGCGTCATGGATGATGCTCACTACTTAATGTGTAGAGCAAATCTGAGATACTATATTAAAGATGTAATTGATTATTACAGGCTCCACTTGTCACAACAATCTCTGTCCTGAAATAGGAAAGTCACTCTAACAAGAAATCCTTAGTCATGTTTTAAATGGGGCAGATAATTTAAGAAAATCAGCTGATTTACTCCCTCTAGAGACTACTACTGAAGAAGTTCTGTCACAGAAACTCCTATTAGCAATCTTGATGGCTTTACAGTTTAATAGTGTCATGTCTACATTAACCTGTGGTGACAATCAGAAATAAAAAATGTGTACCTACAAACTACCATGTATTTTACATTGACTTCCATGCTGTGGAAAAAATGTAATAGGTTTACAGGGCTTATTGAATCTATTTTAATAAACTTTGTGATTCAATTTAGTAAGGATTAAATAAATGTTTACTGTATATAAGAAAGCCAGATAGACACTGCTAGAAGCCATTTCCAATTAAAAATCATTTTGGGAAAAAACTTGTTGAATTTGTAATTTAATGAGAAAAGCAGGATTTATTTACAAACCTTGTATTTTTTTTTTACAAAAAATTTTTTAAAAATTATTTTTGTGTGTGTACCATCAAATCGGATCTGACTGGTACAGGAAACTGTCCCTCCTTCTACAGCAGAGCATCTGGTGGACAAACCTTGTATTTTTATGTTAACTGCCATTCCTAGATTTGTATTCTATAACATACGTAGTCAATAGTCTAAATCCCTTGAAATGGGCTTTCAGTTTTAGGAGACATCCCTGAAATAGCAAATAGGTTCAAGTTTAAGAATAACTTTTCCCTTTTCAGCAGGAAGTAGCTAAGAGAATACGCCATCCCCTTTTCCTTATGAATCAGGGTGAAGTCTCTCTCAGGGAGGAGTGATAGGGAATGGCAAAGGACACACCAACAAAGGAGATTAATCAGAACTGACTTTGACAAGCACCGTGGCAACTGGACAATTAAAACAGACATTCGGATGGCGGGGAAGAAGAACAAACTGGGGAGGAGGGTGGAGAGAATGGTGCGGCAATGAAGGAGTGAAAGCCCAGAATCCCTGTGAGTGTTCATTGAAATTAATAAAATTTAATAATAAAAAAAAGAATAACTTTTAACATGGAGCTTAATAGTAAAAAGAATTATCTCAGTCATGTCGCCATACCTTAAAAAGATATCTACAAAAGATATTGTCCCTGTATTTCTTATACTCACCCAAATATTTACATATAAATTAACTCTACCCATTAGAACACTTAAAACACAGTCTATGGCAAGATAATGTGTTTTAGCATTCAATTAGTATCAGATGATTATGAAAATTAGTTCAATGAAACAGCACAAATTATATCGCTGATCCTGAAGTTACTTGTTTTCTATTTTTAAGATATTTGGGAAAAAAAAAGATATTGGGAACAAATATGCTTTTTTAAAATTTAATTTCATTCCCCATCTCTTTCCCCCTAAAATAATATTTTATTGCACTTTTGGGGAGGATAGCAAGTTGTCTGCCATTTGTCAATTTCCACCCAAATTGAGGAAATAAGTTAGATTTATCACAGTGTGTCAGTTTCTCTTTAATTATATTCCATTTGTTCCCTTTACAGAACTCTAGTTTCCCTGCCATCTTATTTTCTCATCTTTTCTTTTGAGTAATTGCTGACTTTCTGGTGATTTTTAAGTGGAGTATCTTACAAGTAAATATCATGGGGTTTTTTTTGTTTTTTTTTTTTTTTTTAAGCCGTCCTGTTATTTCACTAAAAGGTGCTCTCAGGAGATAGGTGAGGCTCTAGGTTTAAAGAGTTTCTCAGAAACTCTTTAGAAAGTTCTTTACTGCCCAATTTAACCCCCTTTTTTTCTTTCAAATAAGATTTTGAGCTCTGGTCCATATTTTTTTTTCCCATTTTATCTGGGACTATTATGACCCTGACCACAAGTTTCCATCTATTTTATTTCATTCCCAAAGTAACATGTAATTTTAGCTAAAGAGCATGCTCACATGGTTACAGATTCCTAGAAGTGCCTGACTGAGGAAATATAGATTGATTGATTGATTGATACGTAGATAAAGATATAGACTGTTACCAAAATACTAAGTACACTACCAAACTCAACAACTCCTTGCCGCCAAACAGAATTATAGCTGATCCTCAGAGGTGTTCAGAGGCTGCAGGTTACATGCGATGAGACTGCTCATCCTTCTCCACAAAGCTGGTAGATTCAAACCCCATGCCTTTAGACTGGCAACACACCTTCTTAAATCACTAGGTCACGAGAGCCTCTTGCATAAAATCCACTTAAGTATCTTATGGAATAAAAAAAATGGAATTTCAGCAAAATGCAGTTGAAACAGATAAAAAACAGGTGGGAAAAAAAATCCCTTTTCATGCAATCAAGGACTCTCTTATTACCCCATAGTGAAACAGTGACTTCTGGTGGCTAAAGAAAGTCTATGCACTTTCTTCATCCGGAACGAGAAAGCAATGTTTAAAACTCACCTGGGCTTTATTCTGCCACAAATTCCCATCTCTGGGTAACTTCTATTCTTTAACATGCTATTATTCTTAAAAAAATTGTACTTTTCCTAAATTGCAAACTTAAATTACCAAAACCATCAACACATTTACATAAATTCAATCACTATGACAATGAGTAAGCCACAGTTGCTGTAATAAATGTTCATTTTCTTACTGCAAAGTGAAGAACTCACAGTAGTATATTTGCAATCTCACATCCCCTGACTCATCATTACTCTAAGTTATAGTTTGAGGGGGGAAAAAATAAAAGTATTCCTCATCTCTAAACTAGTTTTTCTGACTTGAAACTCACTCTTTTTAAAAAATTTGTATTTTATTTTTTGAAAACGTTATTCATTCCAGTCTGGAAACCTTTTGTTTCCCCCTCAAAGTTACCAAAGGTGTCCTTTTTCTGACTCTCTCCTAAATTAGCTAAATCCAAATTGGTTTATCTAGCTCTAAGTATCTTGTTTTCTCTCCTAACCTCGCCTTATGCCCCAGAAGAAGGGTACCCTTCCTTCAGTTGGCTCCATTCCTTTTTGGCATATTTCTCTTCCCTTACAAAGCAACAACATTTAAATGGAAGCAGGCAAAGTGTTCAGTATTTCTATTTCTCCGGTGAATCTATCTACTTCCAGAATATCCACTCAACTAATATTTTCCATTAAAGATGAAGACAAACTAAGGAAACAGAGTAGACAGGGAAAGTAAACACTGAAGCAGGGCCATGCCTAGGTATCCTTAAGCCTCTAAGAACTAGACTCCTAAAGCCAAAGGTTTCCGCGGAGGCCTCCCCTCTTCTTCAAGCCTTCAATGATGCTGGCCCGAAGGCCACACCGCGCAAACCTGCCCCTACCTTCTCCACCCTCCGCATGACCTTGCTCTAAAAAATAATCCAGCACAGCAAAATCCCCACACCTCTCCGCCCGCTCCCTCGCCTGATGTTTCTGTGCTTCAATTACTGAGCTCCTCCTCACTTTGCAACTGTCCAGGAAACGCTGGGTCTTCAGCTTAATTTACGGTTTCGCACTGGAGGTTTGAAATAGATCGTCTTCCTCCTTGGTGGTATATAAAACCACCAACGCGCACCCACCTCGACATTTGAAAAAAGCAAAACAAAAACACACCAACATCATCATTGACTACAAGACCGCTCCTTCTCCCAAGACCAGCTCCAGCAGGATCCGGCCACAAAGGGACTCCCCAGTGTCTAGATCCTTCCCCAGATAATTTACATGCCAGTACGCGTGGGGGAGACAGGAGCTTCAGGGAGACAAACTTGTTACCAAGTTCCAAGACCCTCGAAGGTCCCTCACAGCTCCATTACTGTGAGTGCCAGCTTATTAAAGAAACGCATCACGATTCCTACAACCCCAAGTTCCCCTCATCAATCGCTGGCACCAGCGTTAGCAGCATCTAGGGCTCGCAGTGCGGCAAGCAAACTGTTATCCAGAGAAATTAACCAGCCCCATATTCCAAAGGCGCTGTCTCCCCTTGGCCCCGCATAAGTCTCAAAAGGTACCTCAAACTTTTCTCCTGGCTCGATCCATCCAGTCTTCAGACCACCGACACACGACTCCTATTCAAACCCAACTGCTTGGGATTATGACTGCTAAATCGCTCTATTGGACCCGGAGGGTAGGGTGGGGGGGATGAGCTGTGATAATGGAGGCGGGGGTGGGGGCTTGGGATGCAGTGGAACAAAGCTCACACTTTCCCCTCCAGAAACTTCTGGGGCTCTTATTACGCAATCCAGGGACCAGGTTCCAAAAGCTAACCATCTTTCGGCGAAACGCGGGGCGCACAGAGTGGGAGAGGTTATGACTTCGAGGAGGGGAGGACGGGATTCTCAGAGGCGCTCCCTTGCGGTTTCCTAGATGCTACCTGCCGCAGACCTCCGAGCCAGGGCAGCGGAGCTCTGCGTCTCCTTTGCCTGTTCTCTCCAAAGGTTCGCACCGGAAAAGTGGGGACGCCAGCGACTTGAGTCAGCGTACTTGGAAGCCAGCGGCGCGGCGGGGAAAGCTCGGCTTCCGAGAAGTCAGGGCTGGCGTGGGGGTCGCGCGGGCCCCCGCCCGAGGTCAAAGAGCTCCGCTTACGTTCCAGCGCCTCAACTGTCCACTCCAGTGTCGAGTCTCCGTCACCTCCGCGCTCTCCAGACCTGTTGCGGTCTGACGGGCGAAGGGAGGGGCGAGGGGAGGGCCAAGGGGGTGGTTCTCCTGAGCCCAGCGACTGTGTGCACTGGGCTCGACTCCGGAGCCGCGGAAGAGAGGATGCAGCTCCGGCCACGACGCGCGCAGGCGGCGGCCGAGTGCGCAGGGAGCGCGCGCGCGCGTCTGCTTGCTCTCTGGCTCGCCGGGAGCCTAGGACGCCCGCTAGGCGAGGCCACGCCCTCCGCGAAAGGCCACGCCCCGGGCCCGTGCCCGCGGCCGCCTGGCCCCTCTGCGCTCCCTCCGGGCCCCGCGGTCACCAGCTTTGCCCGGCCCACGCCCTCTCGCTGGCGCCACCCAAAAGGCTAGGAGCGTCGCAGTCCTCCCGGGGAGACCTACCCGGCAGGAGGAGGAGCGGCAACTCAATAGAATATGGCAGTGGCCGCAGTGGCCTCGCGGGTGACCGTGCCCTGCGTTGGTGTGGGGCACAGAACCCTTTCTTTCGTTTTAGAACCAGATTAAGCTCAGGGTCAAGTTCTGACTTAGTGTCAAGGAGCATGTGTTCCCCCCACCCCCGACACCCCACCCCCACCATCTCCTGTGCAACTAACTGGACCAATGTTGTGTCCTTTAAAGAAGCTAATGACTAACATCTGGGGAGCGTTTTACAGTTTATTAAGGGCTTTTCTCACAGACCCATCTCATCTTCATAACAGCCTTTTAAAACAGACATATTATTACTCCCATTTCCCAAATAATGAAACTGAAGACTGAAAAAGATTACTCCCAAAGTCACAAACTGCAGAGTAGTACCAGGAAACCTGGTCTCTTGACTCCAGCCTCTTGCTCTCAACCAACCTAAACCAAGTAAAATGTTCATGGGTCTAGTAATGACTTTAAAAAAAAAAAAGAAGGGCTACCTTACTGTCTAGTTTCTGCTCAAATCCTGTGAACATACCTAAGAAAGCAACAAACTGTCTTCCTGGTGTCATCTTAACTTCTCGTCCAAAAGAGATGCAGAAAATCTCATAAAATGACCTCGTTTCCGCCCCCCTTTTCCCTTCAATTTCTTAATAATTTTAACCAGGTGGACTTATTTCTAGAAAGAAAACAATCTTACTGAAATGTACTGTAGGTGCCCTGGAGTGGATTCATAGGGACCCATTTGACAAGAGTGCACCATCCCCCACCCCACCCCCTCCCCCCGCAGCGCCTTCAAGGCTGTCCTTTTTGCAGATTAACAAGTCTTTCTCCTGTGGAAAGGCTGGGTGAGTTCAAACACCAGCCTTTCCGTTAGCAGCCACTTAGTTTTTGCACTGGCTGGCCTCCATAAATGTAACATAACAATATGTAACAATAAATTATCGAATAAAAACAATCCCTTTTGTGCCCTATGTTCTTCATTGTGGTGTGTTTTGGTTTGGGTTGTGTGGTTTTTGTTTGCTTGTTTTTGTTGGTGTTTTTGGTCACAGCCCCTGAGATTCCTTGCCACAAAAGGTAGTATTTGGTTGAACATTGAATCGATAAATATTTGCTTTTCCCATATAAACCTTTGGCTACTTAATTTTCTGTGTTTGGATTATTTTCCAAATTGTAACTCTCTTCTCTAATCCCCACTTCCCCTTATAGTTGATACTGTTCTGATTTACCTTAACAGCTTTGGTGGGGTCCCTATGAGTCTCAGGTGACTCATAACTACACAACATAATGGCACATAACAGTACAACAACATCTACAAGCTGCATGTTTCCAATGAAGGCTGATAGTACTTCTAGACAAAAGGTTTGAAAGTCATCCCTGAGTAGGGTAAGACAGGAGTTACCTTGAATTATATATACCACCTCACATACACATACACACACATGCTTAAGAGTTTTTTTAGAATAAAAAAAATTACTATTCCTATGCACCATTATTACATTGATGTATTCTATTTGAAACATCTATTTGAAGAACATAGATAGTGTTCTTCCATATTTCCTTCTCATTTTCTCATTGCTATGGAGTTGTAACTAACTCTGAGTTCACCCTCCTGTGGGTTTTCAGAGGCTCCACTCAGGTGGAAATTGTCCATATTTTTTTCCATGGAGCGGCTAGTGAATTTGAACTGCCAGAGATGGCACCTTTGGGCTAACAGTACAGCTCCCTACTGACTATGTATGCCACAAGAGCTTCCTGGTGCTTTTCTGGACAGCTGAACAAAATATCTTGACCTTGAAAGTCTGATAACTTTATTTCCTAGTTTTGGGGAGCTGAGGGAGGTTACTTTGCAAAATTTTGAACATGATGCAGCTTTGGTTGGTTCAGAGAGTAGTTTATTCAACTCATGAATATTCTTAAGGCAATGTGCCAGGTGTTGGGGACACATCAATGACAACAAACTGAGCTCCTGTCTTCATGAAATTCAGTGGTGACAGAAGCAAGCAAGTACATAATTACAATGCACATTTCTATTGATTAAATTCCTTAAAGGTGGCAGGTTATTTTAAAAAAGCATAAATAAAAATTAATTTTCTCATAAGGGAGGGTGGACAGGAGAGGCAGTCTGGTGAGTTAAAAAAAGCCTCCTCAAACCAAAAAAACCAAACAAAAACCAAAACAAAAAAGCGCTTTTTTCTGAGCCACATACATAAACAGTTAATAAGCAGGCTATTTTAAAAGTTATTTCTGGTGCAAATGTGCTCACAGTGCAAACGTGTCGAATCAACAATTTTTACATATACAGTTCACTGTCAGTAAGTACAGATTTTATATTGTGTCATTACACTCATGGCCCCTACTCATATGGTTTCTCCACGTTAACTTAAAGTCTGCCCCTTAAAGATCTGTGCTTTAAAGTAACTTTAGTAATTTTTATTTCAAATGTTTATTCTTTAAATGAACACAGTATGAAGGTTATTTTTAAAAATTAGTTCACTCTATCAACAATTTTTTCATTTGTGAAATAAAAGTAACACAGTTGCAGATGACCTTGAAGTCATTCATCAACTATATTATTTTTGTCTTCATTATTTCAGGGATACTTAATGTACAATTTTACCATGCTAAATGAAACTCACCAAGTTTCTCCTTGAAGGCAAGGATTGTGGAGCTCTCTCTCACATACTTTGGGTATGTCGCCCAGAGGAACCAACCCTTAGAGAAGAAATCATGCTTGGAAGGGTGGAGGGACAGCACAAGCGAGGAAGACCCTAGATGAGATGCATTGACACAGTAACCGAGGTAATGAATGGGGTATGTGTATCAGAATCAGTGAAACTGTCTCAGGACAGGGCAGGGTTCAGAGATATTGTGCATAGGGTTGCTGTGATTCAAGGGTGACTTGATGGCATATGAGAACAACAAATGAAATAGTAAAAGATCTCTGGTAGTGTAGTACATTCTGTGCTAGACTACTAACAGAAAACTAAGTAGTTCAACTCCACCATGCACTTCAGGGAAAGATGAGGCAGTCTCCTGCCAAGGAATTTACTTGAGGCCAGTGAGGTTTTTGCCTTTTGTGGGGAGAGGGTAAGGAGTAAGTGAAATTCTGGGGGGGGGGGAATGACCCCTACTTCCTTGCTTTCCAATCAAAACAGTCCCTCCAGCATTTTCAGATGCTGTAAATCTCCCAAGAGGAAGCTCCTTCTCCTTTGGAGCCACTGGAGGATTTGAACCACAACTCCTCACCCACAAGGTCACCAAATTCTACCACTTTCATAATCTTACCAATCTAGTCATACACACTTCTGATTATATGCAATATAATGGTTTCTGTGAAAATGAAGCATGACTTGTATGTTAGTGATTCTTTTAAATGAGAACTGGGTGAGCAAGGGAAGGGGAGGGAATGTCAGTAGTATAGTCCTTAGGAAATTACACTACTAACACAATGGTCTTCAAATTCACCAGCTGCTCTGCGGGAGAAAGATGGACAGTATTTACAGCCTCTTAGAGTCACTTCTGAAATGAACGACTTTTGAAGAGGAGAAAGCTTTCGTTTTTAAAATTTGTGAAAACTACAAGAGGCAGAATTTAACGAGACTGGCTCACTTTCCTGATCTCAACATTTTCCACCTTTGACAGGATGACACTTTTGGATGGCTCTCTACTAATAGCAAACATTTAGCTTTACTTTTCTGATAGCTTCACTTTACACAGGTTCTAAACTTAACAGATTTTGCAGAACAATGAAGGCACTTTCAGCTGCTTCTCAGTGGGAGGGCTCCTGGGATGTTACCTGACAATTTTTCAGCCCCGATTTTCCTTGAAATTTAAAAATAAACAAGTAAGTCTCCTGGGGATTCACAAACTGTAATCTCAGAGCCTCTGAGCAGTAAAAGGGGTGGGAACTGGATGGGACTGGAGGAAAGTGCTCAACATTTCAAGCAGTGAGGTAATTAATCCACCAGCCCTGAAGACATTCTAAACTTTAAACTCCAGCATTTTTTTAATTTAATTTCTTTATTTTTCATTTCAGTGAACATCTACAGAGATTTTGGAATTCCATTCATTCATTGTTGCACCCCTCTCCC
>NW_006399792.1:1829994-1848789 GCF_000299155.1 Elephantulus edwardii
AAAAAAAAAATTGAAAAAAAGAGAGTATACCACGTTATTTAAAACCAGGAAAGGTGTGTGTTAGGGTTGTATCTTCTCTCTATACACATTCAATCTGTATGCTTGAGAATCTGTAGCACTTGAGAAGCTAGACTTTGAAGAAGAATGTGGCATTAGGACAAACCTGTTTGTTCTCCTAGCAGTCCATGGTGTATTCAACCCTCTTCTCCAGCACCACAGCTCAAAGGCATCAATTCTCTATCATCCCTATTCACTGTCCAACTCTCCGATGCATAACACATAATTGTGAAGACTATAGCCTGGATCCAAATAGTTAGAGTGTGAGAAAGGAGTAGAAGAGTAAGCAGAGTCAGAATAGATTATAGGACTTCAGTGTTGATAGTTACAGAAAGGCTTCAAGCCTTTTGTTCACAGGGTTGCTATGAGTCATGCTCAACTTGAAGGCAACAACAACAACAAAGTGGTAGGAGGACTAGGGGTAAAAGTATCCTAAAAGCTATAACAAAATTTCAAGATTACCAGATTCATCCCAAACCATATGGCAAGGATGGCAAACTTTCATCTCCAGTACTTTGGTCATGATGTTAGTGTTGTTTATGTGCTGCTGAGTCGAGTATGACTCATGAAAACCTTATAAACAACAGATCTGGCCTCTGTCTTATCCTGGGCCATCCTCATCATCTCTTATATATATGATCCCTTTATTGCAATCAGTATGAAAATTTATCTCATCGAGGGTCTTCCTCTTTTTTGCTGACCCTCACTTTCCATGCATGATGTCATTTCCTCCTACCATGCCCAAAGTACGTCAGATAAATCATTGCCTGGAAAAAGCACTCTGGCTTTACCTTCTCCAAGACTTAACTATTTGTTCTTTTGGCAATGACGAGTTTATTATTCAAAATGGCTTTCCTAGCCTCTGAACTTGATTTGCCATGTGAATTAGTAGAAATACATGAATAGGGAATTGGCTATCGCAGCAGATTTGGACCCATTAAGATTGGTGTTGAGATGAGTAGAAGGAGGTACAGGAGTAGAAAGGGGAACAGTCTGACCTCATGGGAATTGGTTTTGTGTTGTTAATGCTTTTGATGGAGATGGTTTTTGTAGAGTTGGTAAAGGTCAGATGTAAACATTCCCAAGTGGTGATTATTCTTCTTACAATTGGTGTCAGAAACGGAATTCCTTGTGATGTCAATTGATTCATGAAAATGTGAGATTTTGTAAGTTTAACAATTGAGGGGATTAGGATACTCAATTAAAATGGCTACTTTCGCTACTACTAAAATGGAAAGAAAAGGCTTTTGGTCTGAAACAAGGGCACAGGCTCCAGATCATAAGAACGTAAATTAAGGGTGGAAAATGAATTTGAAACTGTTAATTTCTAAAAAGGTTTATGTGCTAAAGTTTTCAGTTTAACTTTATGAATTGCTGCTTCTGGGGTTTTTGTTGTTCCTTGTTGTCCATGTAGTAATCTCAAGATATATATTTTTTTTTATTTTTAAAAAAATTTTTATTAATAATACTTGTCACTGGTAATAGAAAAATGGAGACATGGTAAATGATTAAGGTTTTTGTTGAGTTAATGTTAAGATGTATAATATAATATAATATAATATAATATAATATAATATAATATAATATAATATAATATAATATAAATGAGTAGTAGATATTGTACATCTTGAAACTTTGTAATTCAGCTTTAGCCTGTAACTAGACATAAAAAGGGGAAGATTTGCCCTAGGGAAATTCTTGGAGAAAGCAGTAGAATTAAAGGGTATGTGGCTTTGCTTGGGGGAAGATTAAGTCTCACCCAGTACTCAGAGGAGATTTGCATTTGAATGGATTTATAGACTTTCCTTGGACTTTTGATTGAATTACATATGGAAGAGAGAGAGAGAGAGAGAGAGAGAGAGAGAGACTGATTTTGATCTTTTAAAATTGGAACAAACAGTTTGGCTTCTGAGACAGGGTATGGCTAGTACTCATCAGAGCCCATTTCCAGGATTTGAAGTTAAAATGAGCTAGTGAGTATGCCCCTTCACGATGATCACTTGGATCCACTGGAGTGGAATTAAGAGGTATGCAACAAATAAGTGATGAGTTGCATTTGGATATGTTCCATCAGCACTGTTGACCTACCATGCATAGATACATATAAGTGGCTAAGGGTTGCTAGCTTTGAGAAGGGAATCATGAAGATCTCCATCTTGTTGACTTGGCCCATGTGGAAGCTCAGACTAAGTGAAGGGAGCAGTCAGTCTGAAACCTAGGAAGACGTGTAGACTTCTGAGTTTGCAGCTGTTGCCCATTTGGACCTAGCAATGGCTGTCTAGAGATGACTTGAGTAAGAACCCAAGAAGATGTTCCATGTTGTGAGCTAGTGTTGATTGTGGTATTCTAATGGTTTGCTTTGGACTGGATTTTGCTTATGGATGCAGATGCTAAATGTTCTAAGTGGAACAGAAGATTCTTCAGAGACAGGAACATGCTTCAGAGTACTGGTTTGATTGGAATGGGCAAATCAGAAATTTGCTATCTAAAATGGGAGAGATTACTCCTTGGAGTCAAATATTCTGGGGCTTCATCTGACATACTTCGGACATGTTGTAAAGAGAGACAGGTCCTTGGAGAGGGACATCATGCTTGGTAGGGTGGAGGGACAGCGCAGGAGGGGAAGACCCTCTATGAGGTGGATTGATTCAGTGACTGGGGTAATCAGGATGGGTGTGTCAGAGACAATGCGATTGGCACAGGATAGAGCAGGGTTTAGGGCTGTTGTACATAGGGTCGTTATGACTCGCAAGCGACTCGACGGCACATAACAATAACAACAACAACAAAGCATGAGACATGAAGTTCTTGGCTTACACTTTTAGAAATCCTGTGCCAATCGCATTGTCTCTGACACACCCATCCCGATTACCCCAGTCACTGAATCAATCCACTTCATAGAGGGCCTTCTCCTCCTGCGCTGTCCCTCCTCCCTCCCAAGCATGATGTCCTTCTCCAAGGACCGGTCTCTCCTTACAGCATGTCCAAAGTATGTTAGACGGAGTCTCAGAATCCTTGCCTCTAAGGAGCCTCCTGATTTGACCCTTTCCAGGATAAATCTGTTTGTTTTCCTAGCAGTCCATGGTACCCTCAATACTCTACTCCAGCACCACAGCTCAAAGGCATCAATTCTCCTTCTATCCTCCTTAATCATTGTCCAACTCTCTGATGCATAACAAGAGATAGCAAAGACCGTGGCATATATCAGAGGCACCTTAGTCTGCAGAGAGACACCATTGCTCTTCAATACTTTGGAAAGGTCCCTAACAGCAGACTTTCCCATTGCAATATGTCTTTTAATTTCCTGGCTACTGGTGTGTTGTATTGTATATTGTAAGGGAAAAAAATTAATGTTTCATGTGTAAAAGATAATGGCCTGAAAAGCCAGAGAGTAGTCTGTGGAATTTACTATTCAAAGTGGCTTTCCTAAGCCACTGAACTTGTCTTTGCATTGTGGATGGGTGGAAATATGTGAATAGGGCATTTTAGCCAATCTGCTACTGGATCAGCTATTTCACGAGTCCACGAGGGGTTTGACTAGTCTCGCCATTAAGCTGGTGATCCAGCAGCAGCAGAAGAAAATCTTCCATTCTAGCAAAGAGGAAGCAAGAGCAAGAGAATGCAACTCATCCTCCAGAACCAGAACAATAGCCATAGCAGCTGAAGCAGAGGACCAGTGATGCAACATGAGATGACGCTGACTCCACAAACTTCCTCCCACCCCCAACTCGCATAGACAGAACCAGAAGAGCTAAGCTTAGAGCCTTTGCCCAAGTTTGTTGGACATCTAGGAGGGGGAGGAAGAGACAGTATTGACATGACTGAGAACTTTATAACAAAATATGCCTGCAAGCATATTTTGGATGCTGTGTGGATTGAGTGACTGTATTTGCCTACCAATCAGATTTATAGCTTTGAACTCCCCCAGTAAAATTCTATGTGGTTTGTGAGCTATCTCATTGGATTTTGGACCCAGAAAAGCAGTAGGATTGAGATGAATAGAAAGATACGTGAATGTGGGAAGCCATGTCTGACCTCATGGAAATTGCTTTTGTATTATTGGTGTTTTGATGGGGACAGTTCCTCTTTGTGAAGCTGGTAAAGTAAGATACAGCGGTCCCCACACAGCTTTGATTTCTTTTTTGTTTGTTTTTTTATTTAAATAGCATCAGTTTATTACAAATATTTAGTATTGCCTTCCCATATTTCCCTCCTTTTGTTTTTATCATAATTATGTTATCATCTACATGAGCATCCAGCTTTGATTTTTTTACAGGCAGTTCTTAATGTTGTTGCTGTTGTTGTTATGCATGTCCAGTTGACTGTGATTCATAGTTGCCCTATGCACAATAATTCTGAATCCTGTACTGAGCCAATTTCTCTGTCTATGACACACCTAACATCATTACCCCAGTTACTGTATCAATGTATCTCATTCAAGGTCTTTCTCTCCTGTGCTGTCCCTCCGCGCTTCCAAGTATACTTCTCTAAGGACTGGTCCCTCCTGGCAACATGCCCAAAGTATGAGGAACTATTCATTGGAAAGAAGCATCATGCTTAGAAAAGTGAAGAGTCAGGAAAAGAGAGGAAGACCTTCAGTGAACTGGGTTGACACAGAGACTGAAGCAAAATGGTCCAGAACTGTTGTTCATAGGCTCACTATGAGTTGTAATTGATTGGATATAAAAACAATAATAATACGGAACTCTATTTTCTCACTCTTTTAAAATGAATGAAATTCAATTTATCTTGCTTGGCTCATATCTTTGGCCTTTTTTTGTTGTTATTGTTATTCATGGTATCATTAAAGGCTCAAAGACACATGTATGTATATATATCTCCCACATTCTATTTGTCATACTATGGCTGCTTGCACACTGGAAGCTATGCCAATAGTATTTCAAACACAAGCAGGGTCATTTCATGATGGACAACTTTCAGCAGAGTTTTCAGACTAAGAAATAGCACTGGCCATTGTTTCTGAATAACAGTCTTTGAAACTATCAATTGCTACAGAACATTATTGGATACAGTGCTAGGAGAAAAGCCTTTAAGTTTAGAAAATACTAAGAATGTGACTGGGGAAGAACTGTCTCCTCAATGATGCAAGGAAGTAAAGTTTTCACCCAAATGAACCTTCAGCTACTGATGTGGCAAGATTAAAATTGAGGAGAAATTGCTGAAGAATATCCATTAATAATTGGAACTTGAAATATATGAAATATAAACCTAGGAAAATTAGAAATTGTAAAAAATAAATAGAACACATAGCAATTGATATATTGGGCATTGTTGCTGTGGTTATGTACTATCATGTTGGTACTGATTCATACTTGATCTTCCAGTGGGCTTCCAGAGGCTATAAATTGCACAGGAATAGATTGTCCATTTTTCTCCTATGAGCAGCTAGTGGATTTGAACCATCTGCCTTTGGCTTAGCAGATTAACAATTTATGATTGTCCATCTCTTCAGTTCTTCTTACTCAGTCATTCTAATCTCAACTCAGAAGTAAAAAAAAAAAAAAAGAAAACACAATCCAGAATCCTGTCAGAATCTACTCTTCGGTCTTTGCTATTCCCTATATTTTGTACCACCTAGAATTAAACCAATTCATTTGAAATACATTTACAAGGAAGACCTATTAATATAATTTTTATTCAAATACATACACCAACATCTAAAGACAAAGAAGGGGAACTTTAGGATCCCTACCAACGTTTGCAGTCTGAAATGAACCAAACATGCAGTTAAATGCATTAAGTAGTGTGACTAGAATGTAAACGTAGGAAACAATGAAGAGGAAATAGTCATCGGAAAGTTGGTAACAGAAATGAGGTTGTACAAAGAAAAATTGAATTTTTTATATTCAGTGACTTATTTATCACAAATATATTTTTTTTTAAAAAAACACATGGGCTTCATCTGATGGGTTGCATAGGAATCAGATATCGTATGTTTGTAGGAAAAGTCATTGAAGAAGCTTAATATCTGCAGTCAAAACCAGGCCAGGTGGTGACTTTGAAACAGATTATCAATTACTCAAGTGTGAATTCATATTGAAACTGAAGAAAATTTAAGCAAGTCCACAACTACTAAAATATGACCTTGAGTCTATTCCAGCAGAATTTAAAAATCATCTCAAGAATAGAAGCATTGAACAGTAATGATTGAAGAATAGATGAGCTGTGAAAAGGCATTAAGGAGATCATTCATTAAGAAAGCAAAAGATCATTACATATACAAATGAAAATAGAAGTAAAAGATCAAAAACAGGTATCAGAAGATATGCTGAAAATTGCACTAGCGCATCAAGAAGCTAAAACAAAGGGAAGAGATCCAAAAGTCAAAATGGCAAACAGAAGATTTCAAAGGGCAGTTCAGAGAAAGCAAACCAAGTTATAAAGTAATGTGTAAAAAGCTAAAGTTGGAGAATAAAAACGGAATAATTTGCTCAGTATTTGTCAAGCTGAAAGAACTGAAAACTAAATTCAACCATCTAATAGCAATACGGGGAGACGTTATGGACAAAATCTTGAATGATCCAGGAAATGTCAAAAGATGATGGAAGGGATAAACAGGTTAGAGTCACCGTATTAAAAAGACTTGGTCTTTTTAAGGAGTGCTTTGCTTATTTGGGGCCTGTTTCCATTCCAAGCATCCTGAAAAACCTACAACCAAGAGTGAATAAAATAGATAAGAGGGGCTTTCCAAGAATCAAATCCCTATGCACATCCTAAAACTCCTCCAACAGGATAAAAAGGGAAGGCACAGACAGGGAAAAAATATTTGTCAATGACATGTCTGATAAAGGACTTATATCTAGAATTTATAGAATATTAGAGTAGCACAACAAGATAAAGGAAAACAACCCAATTGAAAAATGGGCATAGGATATGAACAGACACTTCACCAAAGAAGGCATTCAGATGGTGAACTAACACATGAAGAAGTATTCAAAATCCCTAGGCCTAAGAGAGATGCAAATCAAAACAACTATGAGATACCATCTTTGTTGTTGTTGTTAACGGCACATCGTAGATGACTCATAGAGACCCTATGAACTAAAGACCTGAGCACTGTTCATAGAGTTTCTGGAGGCAAGCCATTTAGGAAGTGGATGCCACTCCTGCTTTCAAGCTTGTTTTAATCCACCATGGATCACCATTATTGCATTTGGCACATCAGTGTCACAGTGTTCAGCATCAGAGCCACCATGAGTTACCTCTGTACAGCAATGCACAGACCAGTGTTATATCACCTAGAAGAATGAAAATTGTTTAAAAATAATTTAAACCAGGCCCAACAGCTGCAGATTAAAATCACCCACCTTGGAATAGCAAAATTCAACAGAGCAGCAAACAGCAAATGCTGGTGAGGTTGTGGAGAAACTGGAACTCTCTCTTGGTGGGAGTGTAAAATGGTGCAACCACTGTGGAAGTCAGGATGTCACTTTCTCAAAAAGTTGTAATTAGAGGGAGCTTTGGTGGCCTAGTGGCAAGAAGATGCACTGCAGTCCCAGAGGTACGCAGTTCAAATCCACCAGATGCTCTGCTGGAGAAGGAGGGGCAATTTCTTCCTGTACCAGTCAGATCCGATTTGATGGTATACACACAAACACAAAATAATAATAAAAAAAGAAAAATAGAGAAAACAGTGCAACAATGAATGAATGAAAACCCCAAATCTCTGTAAATGTTCATTAAAACTAATAAAATTTAATAATAATAAGAAAAAAGAAAAAAGTTGCAATTAGAAATACCATTTGATGTTCAAATCCACCAGATGCTCTGCTGGAGAAGAAGGTGCAATCTCCTCCTGTACCAGTCAGACCCGATTTGATGGTACACACACAAAAAATATAATAAAATAAAAAAAATTTAAAAAATTTAAAAAAAAGAAATATCAGTTGATGCAGCAATTCCACTACTGGGAATATACCTTAAAGAAACCAGAACTGTCACCCAAGCAGATATATGCACACCTATTTTTATTGCAGCTTTGTTCACAATATCAAAGAGTTGGAAACAACCCAAGCGCCTGTCAACAAATGAATGGATAGAGAAGCCGTGGCATATTCACACAATGGAATACTATGCTGCATTGAAAAACAAAGAACTCAGGAAATATTAAACAAAATGGGTGACCATGGAGGACGTTATGCTGAATGAAATATCTCAGTCACAAAAGGACAAATACTGCATAGTGCCACTGTTAAAAAATGAGACTGACATAGAGGTTGGGGGGAGCCTAAGAAAAGAGGGGAGCAATAATGTATACTGCACGAGCGGCCTTCGTGCTGCCGGAGTTTGCCCGCAAGACCCTGAATGATGTGAGCTGAGCAGGGAGCTGCTGTTGCCACCAACACCCAGAAACCTTGGACCAGGAAGCCCCAGGGTGCCCGGGCCCCCCAGCCCCACACAGGGCCCTCTGCGGGCTCTCATTGACCAAGCAAGTGTTACTGGCCCCAGAATGCTGCCCCGCTGGGCGGACTGTGTCTCTCTGTGCGGCGGTGCCCAGCCTCCAAGCCTATACCAGCTCTGTACAGCGCCTTCTCTGCCTTCTGTCGCCCCTCACTCACCAAACATGTGTATTTATAACAAAGTTCTGAATTGTGAGATAAACAAACAAAAAAATGTATACTGCATTGAAACAGCTGAGGGAGAGAACTGTTTAAAAGTAATATAGGATCAGGTATTATTTTCATGACAAGATTACAGAAAAAGAAATGCATATTAAAATGGACTGTAAACTTGGGGGGTATTGTATGACAATGAAAGAATTTTTTTTTCCTTCCAAGAGAAAAATGAACTGGGGGGAGGGTTGGGTAGGGAGGAAAATGTGCAACAATGAATGGATGGGGACAATTAAATGGAAAGAATATGTGGTAAAACTATACATGTTGCATTTAAATATCATTAGTAATTATTTAAAAAAAAAAGACTTGGTCAACACGGAAACATTTCAGGAAGGAGTCTGGTAGCATAGTGATAAGAAGCTGTGCTGCAATCCCAAAGGCATGCAGTTCAAGTTCACCAGCTGCTCTGCGGAAGAAGGATTAACTGCCTCTGAGAACCTGCCAGAGGGTCAGTTATGGGTCAGTTCCCAATCGATGGTACACAATAACAATATATAAGAAAATCCAACAGTAATGAAGGGAAAAGTTCAACCTGTCTTGAAGCATTGGCAAAAAATAAGGCTCCAGAAATTTCTGAGCTGCAGCTCTAGACGTGCTCACCAGGCTGTGCCAGGAAATTTAGAAAACAGCTGCCTGGCTAAGTGACTGGAAGAAATCCATATTTGTTCCCATTCCCATGGAAGGTGGTTCAACTGAATGTGGAAATTATCAAACAATGTCTTTAATATAAAACAAAATATTAATGAAGACCAACCCAAAATGCCTAGAACTGCCATTGACAGAGAAGTGCCAAATATTCAAGCTGGATTTAGAACAGGTCATGGCACGAGTAATATTGCTGATGTCAGATGAATCTTGACTGAAAGCAGAGACTGTCAGAAGAATGTTTATGTTTTATTAACTATGCAAAGGCATTCGACTATAATAATAATAAACTACGGCTAACATTGAGAAGAATGGGAATTCCAGATCACTAAATTATGTTCATACATAATTTTGTACCTAGACCTAGACCAAGAAAGCTATTGTCAAAACAGAATAGGAAAAGAGTGCATGGTTTCAAATCAAGAAAGGTGTGTTTCAGGGCTGTATCCTTTTTCTATACCTATTCATCTGTATGCTGAACAAATAATTTGAGAAGCTGGACTTTATGAAGAAGAACATAGCATCAGGATCAGGTGGGAATTATCAACAATCTATGTGGAGCACATGACAAAACTTTGTTCATTGAAAGTGAAGAAGATATTGTGGCTTTGTTCACAATAGCAAAGAGTTGGAAACAACCTAAGTGCCCATCAACAAACGAATGGACAGAGAATCTCTAGTATATTCACACAATGAAACACTATGCTGCATTGAAAAATAAGGAACTCATACAATATTATTCAAAATGGGTGACCCTGGAGGACATTATGCTGAGTGAAATATCTCTGTCACAAAAGGACAAATACGGCATGGTTCTATTGTAGAACGGGTTGGAGTGAGACTGAGAAAAATTAGATAAATTATGTATACTGTTTTGAAACAGATGAGGGAGAGAACTGTTTGAAAGCAATATTGGGTATTATGGTTATGACAAGCGTCCAGAATGAAGTTTGCATAGTGGAGTGTACTCGGAGCAGGAGGGGAGATTCTATAGCAATGAAATAATTTTTGTTTACTTTTCAAAGAGAAGAGCAAACTGGGGGGAGGGGTGGGCAGGGAGAAAAATGCAATAATGAATGTATGGAAATCCAAAATTTCCGTAAAAGTTCAATAAAGTTAATTTTAAAAAAATACTCAAGTTGCTTTAAAAAAAAACACAACACAAAGAATGTGAAGAGGACTTGAAACCCTTGCTGCGCAAGATCAAACACTATATACAAAGCATTCAATATGGATTACAATTACCATATTGACATCCTACACCAGTGACACAGTGATTGAAGCAATGGAATCAAGTATGTTAGAGATGATGAGGATGGCACAGGATAGGACAGGGTTCAGATCTATTCATAGAGTTGCTATGACTTTTACTCACAATGGCGCCTGACAACAAGAACATCTTGGGACCCATTCAGAGTGCCACTGGTGATGCCGGCAGTGCTCTAAAGAGACAAATATCATGATCTTATAATAGTTTAATTGCTTCTTATGGATCAAGATCTGTCACTTTGGTTGTCCAGCATTTCAAGATAAAGAAGTAAATAAATCCAGGAAAAGAACCACTATCAACATAGAAAGTGAAAAAAGTGAAGCCAACACTGCAGCTAAGCTGCTGTTGTTGTTTAGTGTCGTTGAGTCTTAGATGACTCATAGTGACCCAATGAAAAAAAGACCTAAACCTTTGTATAACTTTCATTGTTTCTCCACGTTCCATAGTTTCTGGAGGCAAGCCATTTCAGAAGTTATGTCACTCCTGTTTCCAAGCTTGTTTTAATAGGGAAGCTCCACAAAACACTGACACATTGAGTGCATCACAGCAACCATGAGTTACCTCTGTACAGCAAATGGACAGACCAGAGCTATACCACTTAGAAGAATGTTTGACTAAAAACAATTAAAACCAGGTCTAAGGGCCACAGATTAAAATCACCCATACTACTGTCTAAGAATCAAATCCCTATGCACATCCCAAAACTTCTTCAACAGGATAAAAAGGGAAACCACAGACTGGGAAAAAATATTTGGTAATGACATGTCAGATAAGAAATTTGTATCTAGAATTTATAAAATAGTCGAGCACCACAACAAGCTAAAGGTAAACAACCCAGTTGAAAAATAGGCACAGGATATGAACAGACACTTCACCAAAGAAGACATTCAGATGGCCAACAAACACATGAAGAAATGTTCAAAATCCCTAGCTCTAAGAGAGATGCAAATAAAAACAACTATCACCTCAGCCCAGTAAGAATAACAGAACTTAACAGAACAGCAAACAACAAATGCTGGCAAGGCTGTGGAGAGACTGGAACCCTTATTCACTGCTGGTGAGAGTGTAAAATGGTGTAACCACTATGGAAGGCAGTATGGTGCTTTCTCAAAAAGTTGCAAATAGAAATACAACTTGACCCAGCAATTCCACTCCTCGGAATATACCCTAAAGAAACCAGAACTGGCATCTGAGCAGATATATGCATACTCATGTTTTGCATGGCTTTGCTCACAATAGCAAAGAGTTCGAAACCACCTAAGTGCCCATCAAAGAAATGAATGGATAGAGAAGCTGTGGTATATTCACACAATGGAATACTACACTGCATTGAAAAACAAAGAACTCATGAAATATTATTCAAAATGGGTGACTCTGGAGGACATTATGCTGAGTGAAGTATATAAGTCACAAAAGGACAAATACGGCATAGTGCCACTGTTGTAATATGGGACTGACATAGAGGTTGGGGGGAGCCTAAGAAAGATGGGATAAATTATGTATACAGCATTCGAACAGATGAGGGAGAGAACTGTTTAAAAGGGATATAGGATTAAATATTATTGTCGTGACAGGAGTTCAGAACAAAGGCTGCATAGTGGAGTGCACTTTGGGGGAGGGATTGTATAACAATGAAAGAATTTTTCTTTTACTTTTCAAAGAGAAGAGTGAATGGGGGAAGGGTGGGCAAGGAGAAAAGTGCAACAATGAATGAATGGAAATCCAAAGTCTTTGTAAATTTTCATTAAAATTAATAATGTTGTTATGTTTTTGTTATGTGCCATCGAGCTGCTTGCGACTCATAGCAACCCTATGTACAACAGCCCTAAACTCTGCTCTGTCCTGTGCCAATCACACTGTCTCTGACACTCCCATCCCAATTATCCCAGTCACTGAGTCAATCCACCTCATGGAGGGCCTTCCCCTCCTGTGCTGTCCCTCCACCCTCCCAAGCATGATGTCCTTCTCCAAGGACCAGTCTCTCCTTACAACAAGTCCAAAGTATGTTAGGCAGAGCCTCAGAATCCTTGCCTCCAAGGAGCAGCCTGGTTTAACCCTTTCCAGGATCAGTCTGTTTGTTTTCCTAGCAGTCCATGGTATTCTCAAATACTCTTCTCCAGCACCACAGCTCAAAGGCATCAATTCTCCTTCTATCCTCCTTGGTCATTGTCCAACTCTCTGATGCATAACAAATGATGGTAAAGACCATGGCCTGTACCAGACACACCTTATATTAAAAATCACCCAAACTGACAACCAAACTGGTTTTTTAATAGGAGGCCAAATCACATCATCTCACACCCATTAGTGAGTCAGCATTCCACCCTAATCCTCACCAGTACCAACAAACAAGCCTCTGTAGAATCTGGCTCTTGCACACAGATGACTTCCAAATTGGATTCCCTGCAGCCGTGCTAGCAATAGGAAATGTTATACTTTTGAAAAACTAACTTTTTATCTTGAATTGTTGTTAGGTGACATTGAATCAAGTAAGACTCACAGCAACCCCATGAGCAGCAGCCTTGACCCCTGTCCTAGCCTGTGCCATCCTGATCATCCCTGACATACTCAAGTCCATTGCTGCAGTAGCTGTGTCAATTTACCTGACTGAGGGGCTCGCTCTTCTCTGTCCCTCCACCTTTCAAAGCATGATGTCTTTTTTCTGAGGAATGACCGTTCCTAGCAACATTCCCAAAATATATGAGATGAAGCTTCATCATTCTTGTCTCTGTGAAGCACTCTGGATACATCTTCTCCAAGACATATCTGTTTGTTCTTTTGACAGTCTATGGGATGTTCAATATGATACTCTAATACTACAGTTCAAAGGCATCTTTTCTTCTGTCATCCTTATTCATTGTTCTGCTCTCAGATGCACAGCAAGTGGCTTAAAAGACTATGACTTGAAAAAGGATCACCTTACTCCTCAAACTATCATCATTATTCCTCAGTAATTTGAAGAGGTCCCTGACTGCAGACTTTCCAAGTGCAATACATCTCCTGATCTGTTTGCTGGTACCAAGTGTACTAATAGTGGATCCAAGTAAGATGACTAAATCATTGACAGTTTCAATATTTTCATCATCAATCATGATATTGTCTATCCAGTGGTGAGAATATTTTCCTCCTTGACATTGAAAGGCAGTCCTTATTGAAGGCTAGAATGTTTAACCTTCTGCAGCAAGTGCTTCAAGTCCTCACTTTCAGCAAATAAGGTAATGATGGTTATTGATGAGTCTTCTTCCAATCCTGATGCCACATTCTTCTTCACGGAGTTCAGCTTCTCAAATAATTCACACAGCATACAGATTAAACAGGTATGGGGAAAGGCTAGAACTCTGACCCACATCTTTCCTAATTTTAAGCCATGCAGTGTTTCTTGGCTCTGTTAGCACAATTAGCCTCTTGGTTCAGGTATAGGTTTCACATGAGCATAGTACTTTTATATGGACCCAGTATATAATACACAATATGTACAAAATATATGTATTAACCAATGATTTATATTATTAGTTAAGCTTCTAGTCAATGCCAGGCTATTTGTGGTTAAGCAGATTTTCACTGGGTTGGTCCCAATAACTCTTGCACTGGTTATGGGTGAACTTACAGGGACATTTTTTTAAAAAAAAAATACATTTCTAGGATCTCTGGTGGTCTAGTTGTTAACAAAGTTTAGATCAGCCAATTTCCCCTCAGGAAAAAGATGGGCAATCTCTTCCCCTATGGTTTTTAGCTTCTGAAAAAGCACTGGAGGGTCATCTATGAGTCAGTTCTGACTTTATGGCACAAAAGGACAACAACAATGCATGTCTCCTGAACAATTACACAACAATGTTGTAAACAATAATTCCGGTGGCTTCTCTTCTGACAGTGCCAGTCATGGTACCCCACAGTGTCTCCATTGGAAGCAAAGAAGAAGAGCTTTCATCTCACATTATTTGGACATGTTTTCAGGATGGAGTAGTCTCTGAAGAAGACACATAACGCTTGGTAGAGCAGAAGACCCTCTGTGACATGGATTGACAAAGTAGCTACAACAATGGACTCAAACTTAACCACAATTGGGAGGATAGCTGGAGACCTCATTCTCTTGTACAAAAGACTGCTATGGTCAGAAGAACTTTGATGTCACCTAGCAAGAGCAGCCATCACTATTCATTGTCCAGATCTCAGATGCATAGCAAGCTACTGAAAAACCACATGCCTTTTTGAGCTGTCATGCTGGAGAAGAGTACTGAATATTCCATAATTTGCCAAAAGAGAAAAAAACCAGATATGTCTAGGAGAAGGTGCAGCCAGAGTGTTCCTTAGAAGCAAAGATGACAAAGTTTCATCTCACATACTTTGGGCTTGTTGTTAAGGAGAGGCATTCTTTGGAGAGGCACATCATGCTTAGAAAGGTGGAAGGTTAGGGTAAGAGAGGAAGGCCCTCAATTAGACGAGTTGATATAGTGACAGCTCATGTATGTCAGAAATAATGAGGGCGGCACAGGATAAGAGAGGGTTCAAATCTGTTGCTCACAGAAGGGCTATGTGTCGTACTTGACTGCACTTAACAATAGGAGCAGATTTTCTTCTTTCTGTGAATTTGAAATTTGGACAGTGAAAAAAGGATGCCAGAAGAGGAATTGATGCCTTTGAATTGTGGTATTGGATATGGTACCAAATACCCCATGGACTGCCAAAAGAACAAACCAGTCTACCCTAGAGGAAGTGCAACCAAGGTGCTCCTTAAAGGCCAGGATGGTGAAACTAAGTCTCACATACTTGGCCATATTGTCAAGGGGGGTCAGTCCTTGGAAAAGAACATCATGCTGTAAAGGATGGAGAGTCAGAGAACAGGGAAGACACTCCACAAATTGACAAAATGATGCTAACAATGGACTTGAACATATCAACAATTATGAGGTGCAGGATAGGGCAAGGTTTAGATCTGTTGTTCATAGGGTGCAGTAAGTTGAAATTAACTTGATGGCACCTAACAACAACAAGAGCAGACAATGGAGTTGTCTCCTGTTGTTGTTAACTGCCTTTGAGTCGAGCATGATTTATAGCTACTCTATGAACAAAAGGCCTGAAACCCTTCTACAACTATCCGCATTTATCAAATTGCATATAGGTTCTGGAGGCTTGTTGTTTAGGAAGTAGACACCACTCCTGCTTGATTCATTTAAAAAAGAAATAAATAAATACCCAACCTGAGTCATTGCCATTGAGTCAGAACTGACTCATCTGCCCCTCCAGCCAATGTCTAAGGCTGTAAATCATATAAGAAGAGGTTGGTCATCTTTCTCCTGCCCGTCTTTGAACCATGGAAGAGGTTCTGCTTTTGGGTTAGCAGTGCAACCCCCTACGGACTGGGCCACTAGAGTTTTCTCCCAGATCCATGGTGACTCTTTAATTTCCGAAGGACAGAAAGTAGAACTACTTGAAGTGAGAGGTGAAGACCTGAAAGTGGTTAAATAAACAAGCTTTGCATTCAGAGTGAGGATGGGTTGGGATCCTAGCTTTGGGTTTCCTGGCTAAGTGATGTGTAGGCAGTATGTTTCTTAACAGTCCCAAACCCCAATTTATTTTAGGTAAAAAGGATGTGTTATGAGGTTGAAAGATAAAAATGTACGTGAAATTTCAGGACTCTTGTGAGCAGTCTGTGCCCCCAGTGGTTGCATTAGGAAGGCATGCTGTAGCAGAAAAATAAAATTCAAAACATCAAAAAAGCCCTCCAAAGCCTTCATCATAATTCAGAGGGCTAGGAATTGGTAGAGCTCCAGGGGTTTTCCAATCCCATACACCAACCACAGAATTAATATTGAGTACTTTTATGTTAATTAAGTCCATTAATAAAATTTGTGGTTAAGATGTTTATCCTATGTTTTGGACAGTCCCAAGAGTGGGAATGTCAGTGAGGGCAAGATGTAAGGAATTATGCCAATCAGATTCTGTTCCACAAAACTAAAAAGCTGGGGAAATTCCTATGGAAATATATTGCTGCTAGTAAAAAGGTTCAAAAAGAAGCCCTATGCATTCTAAGTTTCCTTCTGCCCTTCTTCACCCCTCCTTCCCACACCATGAGAGCTTGCAACCAGTCATTTACCTAACCTTTGTTCTCATTTTCCACACAATTGTCTGCTTCTCTGCACCTTCACAGACACCCCTTGTTCCAGCCTTCATTCTGACTCAGTGTGTGAAAAACCTTCCAGCTGGTCTTGCTGCCCCTAGTTTTCCAGTTCTCCAAATCAGTCTCTACCTTCCATTCAAGTAATTTCTTCCTCTGAACATAAATCTACTTATGAATCACTGTTACCAACTGGAGGCATCCAAAAATGTTATGCTGAAGTCTTAACCCCCGGTAATTGTAAATGTGACTTTGGAAGTAGGATGGATCTATAATTTGTTCTCAGTGGTACCAGAGAACAGACAGGGAGAGTTAGACAAAGGAAGGATGGTCATGTGATGTCAGAAATGGATGCAGTTTTGAGTTAGGGAACATCTTTGGTCTCTGGTGTTTCACTAGAAGTTTGAAAAGAATATTGGAAGAGGTTTTCCTTTTCCTCTGAGAGCCCTCAGGAAGAGTGAACAGGGCTATTGTTGCTGTTATGTACCATTAAGTCAACCAATGGTCAAAGCAACCCTATAAACAACAGATCTGCATCTTACCCTGTCTTGTGCTTGTACTTTTCTCAAGATTTCTGACGTGCTTGACATGCTCATTATTGCAGTCTTTATGTCAATTTCTTGTTCATAATATTCCCCCCCCCTTACTTTCTATGTTTCTCAGTATAGTGTCATTTTCCAAAGACTCGCCCCTTGTGACACAATGCTAAAAGTATGTAAGATGATGTTTCATCAGCCTTGCCTTCAAGGAGCAATCCAGTTGTACTTCCTCCAATACAGACTTGTTGCTTCTTTTGAAAACCTGTGGAGAATTTGGTATACTTCTCCACCATAGTTCAGAGGCATTGACTCTTCTTTGGTCTTCCTTATTTACTATCCAACTTTCAGAAGCAATTGAAGATAATGTGGCTTGAATCAGGTGAACCTTGGTCTTTAAATTGACATACTTGCTCTTTAGCATTTTGGAAAGACCCTTGATAGTAGATTTTCCTGAGACAACATGACTTTTGATTTCATGGATATGTCACATTTGGACTTTCTGCTTCTAGAACTGAGACAAGACAATTCATTCTGTCCTTTTACTCAGCTACTTCGAGGTATTTTATTATGGCATCCCTAGGAAAATAAAACATCCACACCGAAAATCCTTAAATTCTATTTCTTCAAAAGTAAATTTTATATTCTATCATTGCATTAAATAAAATTTGCTGACATACAAGCTATTATAATGACTAGAATTAGTTCACTCCTCTGCTTTAGAGTAATAGTTGAATATTTCTATCTAAACAACTTATTCTTTTATATCCCCTTTTGTAATGTTTATTTCTTTTCCATTCTTAGTTTTATCACAGTTAAATACAGTTAAACATATTCATAGAAAAAGAGTTTTATTCAAAACAACTATGAGATATTATCCCACCCCAGTAAGAATAGCAAAATTTAACAGAACAGCAAACAACAAATGCTGGAGAGGTTGTGGAGAAACTGGAACCCTTATTCACTGTTGGTGGGAGTGTAAAATGATGCAACCAACTATGGAAGGCAGTATGGTGCTTTCTCAAAAAGTTGCAAATAGAAATACCATTTGACCCAGCAATTTCATACTGGGAATATACCCCAAAGAGACCATAACTGCCACCCAAGCAGATATATGCACACCCATGTTTATTGAGGCTTTGTTCACAACAGCAAAGAGTTGGAAACAACCCAAGTGCCCATCAACAAAAAAATGGATAAAGAAGCTGTGGTATATTCACACAAGGGAATACTATATTGCATTGCAAAACAAGAAACTCATTAATTATTACACAAAATGGGTGACCCTGGAGGACATTATACTGAATGAAATATCTCAGTCACAAAAAGAAATATTGCATAATGCCATTGTTATAAAATAAAATAGGACTGACATGGAGGCTAAGGGGATAAATAATCTACATGGTATTGAAACAGATGAGGGAGAGAACTGTAAAAAAGGAGTAATCAATTAGTTTATTTATTTTTCATTTCCATGAACATCTACAGAGATTTTTGGAATTCCATTCATTCATTGTTGCACCCTTCTCTCCGCCC
>NW_006399792.1:1852379-1854240 GCF_000299155.1 Elephantulus edwardii
GATTTGGTTTAATTTTCCTCAGCTTCAGCTTGAATTTGCATATGAGTAGTTGGTGGTCTGTTCCACAATCAGCTCCTGGCCTAGTTTTCACAGCTCAGAGAAAAGATGGTATTGGGACCAAAAGTTAGTTTTCATGTCCTTCAAACTATTACTTGAAATTCAAGAGGAGAACAGAGAAATTGAGCTTGTAGATAAAGGAGCCAACGCAAAGAGAGAAGAAAGAAGAGGGGGAACAGAGTGCAATGACTTTCTATTCCTTGGCTTCAGCCTCTGCCTGAGGGTAGGCTGCATTCTTGCCTTTGAGTGCTGTCAGATAAGACAAGGACCTTATTTTAAATCCCTCTTTTGGTTTAAGTTAGCTAGTCAAAAGATCAAACAAATCAGCCTTGAGGGAAGAGTAATCAGTGTTGTCCTTAGAGGCAAGGATAGTTGAATTTTTTTTTAATCTCACTTTTTATAAGGAGGAATCAGTCCTCCAGAGTATGATTACTAGGGAAGGTAGAATGTCAGTGAAAGAGTAAGACTCAGCAAGATTAACACCGTGACTACCACAATGGGCTTGACAGGACAGAGACCATGAGGATGGTACAGGAAAGGTTCAGATCAGTTGTTCTTAGGGTCTCTGTGAGTTGTAGTCAACTTGATGGCACCTAGCAACCACAGTTCTCTATAAATTCCATTATTTGTAACCAGATCTATTTGCTGTACAGAGATAACTTGTGCATAGAGTGATCAGTTGGCCAAGTGGAGAGAAAGTGATGTTACCAAGACAAACGTGGGTGACTCTAATCTGCAGCCCTCAGGCCTGTTTTAAATTGTTTTTGGTCAGACATTCTTCTGGATCATATAGCCTTGGTCTGTCCATTTTCTGTACAGAGGTAACTTGTGGTTGCTGTGATGCTGAACCCTGGGACACTGATGTGGCAAATGCTATAATGGTTACACATGGAGGACAGTGTTTGGTGGAGCTCCTCAATTAAAACAAGCTTGGAAGCAGGAGTGGCATCCACTTCCGAAATAACTTGCCTCTGGAAACCCTACCTGGAGAAAGGATGAAAGTTATACAAGTGTCCAGGTCTTTCATTCATAGGATCGCTATGACTTGCCTACAACTCAACAGCACTTAACAACAACAACAAGATAGAGGGAGCTCTGGTGGCCTAGTGACAAGAAGCTGTGCTACATTCCCAAAGGCACGGGGCTCAAATCCACCAGATGCTCTGCTGGAGAAGGAGGAGAAATCTTCTCCTGTGCTGGTCAGATCCTACTCAACAGTACACAACAAGAAAAAAAAAAGTGAAAATAAGTCCTTGTAGACAAAGACTTTCCGTGGAATCTCAGAGTTTGTGACTTTATCACAGGGCTGTGGTCTCATTTATTAAATCCTGTGGAGCATCTGTTATAGGTGGGAGATTTGGGGGGTGGTTCAGTGATAGTTAAAATGTTCATTTTCCATGCTAAAGATGTGGATTCAATTTTTTACTAATGGACCTTATTGAAGCTTCAGGAAGCTTACATGTTGCTGTAATGCTGAACATGTTTCATTGGAGCTTCCAGATCAAAACAAACTAGGGATGGAACAGGATTGTCTGATGTCTTGTTCACCATGATGGCACCTAATGACGAACAACAAGATGGTCACCATGAGCCAAGGATCAATTTAATAGCACAAACAACAAACAAAGGTGTGAGAAGAGTATGTAACAGGCTCCTGGGACGGTTAGTAGGATATTTCCCTTTCATGTCTTAAACTTGGGAGCTCTGGTGGCCTAGTGGCAAGAAGCTGCACTGCAATCCCAGAGGCGCACGGTTCAAATCCACCAGATGCTCTGCCGGGGAAGGAGGGACAATCTCCTCCTGT
>NW_006399792.1:1854340-1863870 GCF_000299155.1 Elephantulus edwardii
AAAAAAAAACAAACAAAAAACAAAAGAACAAAAAAAACCACTCCAACTCATGGCAACTCATGTGTGTCAGAGCAGAAGTGTGTCCCATAGAGTTTCCAGGGAGGGGGTGGGGGAAGGGAAGGACAATGCAAAATGAATGGAAGTGCAGACATTGTATGAATTGTAGTGAATGCTATGGGACAAAATATGCAAGAATGTTGGGGGAAACCTCAATATCTTTTGTAAACTTTTATTCAAGTCACAATAAAAATTCTCTGTGTGTTTAACAAAAAAAAACAACAGCAAAAAACAGAGTAATCATATGATTAGGTATTATTGGCATGACGAGAGCCCAGAATAAGAGCTGCATAGTAAAACGGTCTGGGCTGGGCCTGGGGAATTGTATAACAATGAAAGAACTTTCTTCCCAAAGAAAAAGCGATCTGGGGGGTGGCAGGGAGAAAAATGTGCAACAGTAAAGGACTGGAAACCCAAGTTCTTGATAAACTTTCATTAAAATCTCAATTTAAAAAAGTGGGGAAAAAAGAAGCAATGCAAAGTAAACTTATCTAAATCCTATATAGATACCAGTGGAGAAAGACTAACACTAGTAGAGGGTGGGGAGCATATCAGAGTGGATTCCTTGGGTTAACTTTGTTAGTTGTGGTTTATATGTTAAATGTTGTAATTATAAGCTGTGTAATGTAACATTTAAAAAAAGAGCTTTATATAAAAATAAAGCTGTGGTTGTTAGTTAGGTGCTGTCTAGTCAAGAACGATTCATAGTGACCCTATGAACAAGAGACCTGAACCCTGTCCTGTCCTGACCATCCATCCTCATCATCCCTGCTATTGCTGCAGTCACTGTGTCAGTCCATCTCGTTGGTGGTCTTCCTTTCTTTGACTCTCTACTTTTATAAGCATGCTGTCCTTTCCAAAGAACAGCCTTACCAGCAACATGCTCAATGTGTGTGAGATGAAATTTCACCATCTTTGCCTCCAAGGAGCACTCTGGCTGCACTTTCCCCAAGAGATATAGTAAGTAACAAAGCCTGCTCCTTGCTAATCATTTTCTTCTCTTCCCAGGCTGAAACAGTCACTCTTGTTGTGTTGTTTTTTTGTGTGACTATTTTATTATTTTCCTCAATATCTCCAAATAAAACACTAATATTGCTAGTGAATGTTTAGCTTTTAGGCATTATTTATAGACTTTCTCCACTGAGGATTTAGCCATTAAATACACATGTACTTGCTCTATTCTTACATTCTGACAGTAAAATGATACAATTTGTATAGGTCAATATTCATGTGAATGTTATTCCGAGGTAAGGCAAGAAATAGAACTAATTTTTCCTTTTATGCATAACTCCTTCAGTCTTTCAAATTCTCTGTCAGTTTTCAGAAAACAGTTTTCTTTCCTTTTTGTTGAGAATGTCTTAGCAGATTATACACCCATTCAGCCACCTCCAAATGTAAAACTCAATGGCAGGCGTAATATTGTCCGCTTTGTGTAGTCGTTCTCAGTAGTTTTTCTCATTTCGTTTTCAACATTGTTCAGTTAGACTAATTATTCCATAAACTCCAACTACACTTTAGAGTTGCTGTTTTAGTTGAATCTGATAATAGATAAAGAATACAGTGCTCAAGGCAAGAATTCTTTACTAATTCAACTAAATTAGTATTTAGAATGAAGATAGCTGTAGGGCATACTTAGAGTTTAAGGTTAAAGATTTTTCTGAAGGCAACAGATTTGAGAGTTCTTTCTGCCCCTGGTGGATGAATTAAGCTTTGCTACTACCAGACATTTCTTTTAATCAGGATTCAGCTATTGAGTCCATAATAAAAAGCTCAATAGTGGTAACCAGGCATCATCCAGTTTTTCTTTCCTCAACACAAAGGAGGCTTGTATGACAATGAAAGAATTTTTTTTTCTTCAAAGAGAAAAACTAACTGGGGTGAGGGTTGGGCAGGGAGGAAAATATGCAACCATGAATGAATGAATGGGGGGAAAATCAAATGGAAAGAATATGCTGTAAAAATATATATTGCATTGAAAATCATTAATAAAAAACAATTTTAAAAAAAAGAAAAAGGAGGCAGGATCATAGTGACAACTAAACTTGATGTCCTTCCTCTTTTGCTCAGGGTAAAATCTACAGATTGTTAATTAGATAACTGACTATAAGCTTTTAAAAGTTCAGGTACTCCTCACTGGATGTTGTAAAAGAGAAGCTTTAAAAGCAATGCTCAGTCAACTATCTGGCTAGTTCCAGGAAACCATGAACCTAAACTTTGAACTAAGAGAACTCATTTAAAGACATGTTTGGTTGCACCTAAGTTGTTTCAGAGAGCTAGAGAGACTACAACCTTTCTTGATTTAAACTCTAAATCATGCTTGAACTTCTGGCAATTCCCTATCTATGTTTTGTTCTAGCCATTTTGCTGAGCAAATTATTTGAGAAGAGGGACTCTTTAAAGAGGAATATGGAGTGAGGATCAGAGGACATCTCATTAGTAACTTATGGTATGCAGATGACACAACTCTGCTTGCTAAAAGTGAGGAAGACTTGAAGCACTTGTTGCAGAAGATCAAGGAATACAGCCTTCAATATGGATTGCATCTCAGTGTCAAGAAAACAAAGATTCTACACCAGCAATGACAGCAAAGTTCAACAGTGCAACAAACAACAAATTCAGGTAGGATTGTGGAGAGATTGAAACTCTTTTTTTTTTTTTCCCACGCTACCTTTAGCGAGATTGAAACTCTTATTCACTGCTGGTGGGAATGTAAAATGTTACAACCACTGTGGAAGGCTGTCCGGCACTTTCTTAGAAAGTTGTAAATAAAAATACTATTTGACCTAGCAATTCCACTACTAAAAATATCCCTAAGTAATCCAGAGCTGCCACCCAAACAGATATATGCACACCCATGTTTATTGTTGCGTTATTCACAATAGCAATGACATGGAAACAACCCAAGTACCCATCAACATATGAATGGATAGAAAACCTAAGGTATATTTGCACAATGGAGTACTACACAGTTGTGTTTCCCTGAAAACAAGGAGCTCATAAAATATTACACAACCTGAGTAACCCTGGAAAACATTATGCAGTGTGAAATGTCTCAGTTACAAAAGGACAAATACTGCATAACATTGCTATTATAAAACAGGATTGACATGAGGGTTGGGGAAAACAGAAAAGAATGGATAAATAATGATCACTGCATTGGAACAGATGAAGGGAAAAATTGTTTAAAAGGGATATATGATTAGGAATTATCTGTATGACAACAGTTCGGAATAAGAGGTGCATCGCAAAGTGGACTGGGGGAAGGAAATTATGCAACAATGAATTAAAATTTTTTTTATAAAAAGACAGGGAACTGGGGGTGGGTAGGGAGGAGAATGTGCAATAATGAATGAATAAAAACCGACTTTTCTGTAAACTTTCATCAAAATTACAATTAAAAAAGGAAAAAAAAACCCAACTCACCAAAGATTCTTACCATTGGACCAATAGACAACATCATAATGGATGGAAAAGAGATTGAAACTTTTAACGTCTTCTTACTTGGATCCACAGTTAACACCCTTAGTATCAGCAGTCAAGGAATCAGGAGATGTATTGCACTGCAGTTAGGGACCTCTCCAAATTATTGAGGAGTAATGATGTCAGTTTGAGGCTAAGATGCATCTGATTCAGGCCATGGTCTTTTGATATATACACTTGCTATGTAACAGAGAGCTGAACTTTGGTGTTGGAGAAGAGCACTGAATATCCCATGGCCAGTTAAAAGAGCAAACAAATATGTCTTGAAGAAGGAGCAGCCAGAGTGCTCTTTGGAGACATGGTTAGGCATGTTGCTAGGAGAAGCTATTCCTGGAGAAGGACATGATGCTGGGAAGGGTGGAGGTTCGGCGAAGGGGAGGAAAGACCGGGTGGACTGATGTGATGATTGCCTCAATGGGTGTCAAGAAGTGTGAAGATGGCACAGAACAGGATAGGACATAGATTAGTTGTTCATAGGGTCACTATGAGTCATAAATGATTGGATGGCGCCTAACAACTAGTTTCAGTAATTCTTTCTGTGTCTCTTTTTAAAATTATTATGCTGGCTGTTGTTACATATAACACAGATACTTGGCATTTTGCCATTTTTTTCTTTTTTGATGTGTTGATGCATGCCACCAGGTTGGAGCCAACCCATAGCTGACCCTCCAGCAGGTTTTCAGCATCAATAAATCTCACACGACATTGCTCAATACATCCCCCCCAACCCCCCGCCGTAAAGTAGCTGGGACATCATGCTTGCAAGGGTGGAGGGACAGCACAGGAGAGGAAGACCCCAGAGGATATGGATTGATAAAGTAACTGAGGCAATGGGGGTTGGTGTGTCGGAATCAGTGAGACTGGCTCAGAACAGGGAAGGCTTCAGAGCTTCTGTACACAGGGTCACTATGTGGTCAAAGGCAACTTGAGGGCACATAACAACAACAACAACAACGAAGCAGCTGGTGGATTTGAACCACATACCTTTGCATTGGCAACACAATTCCTTACTGTTAGGTCCCCACAGCTCCCTATTTAGTATGCAAGTTAGTATATTGTAATGTGTTCGATACTGTGTTGTTAGGTGCCACAGAGTCCAAACTGACTCATAGCTGACTTCCCACTGGATTTTCAGAGGCTGTAAATCACATGACAGGAGATCGTCCATGTTTCTTCAGTTGAACAGCTGGCAGGTTCAAACAGGTTGGCAGTACAAATCCTGGCCCACTATGTTATCAGAGCTCCCTATTCACTTACATTAGCCACGTCCTATAACCATTACCTTTAATCAATGTCAGTTTTCTGGTTATTGTAGAAATAAAAGAATAATTCTTCTCAAAGAATAATGTCCTCTCTCCTTGTTCCCTCCCATCCTACTTAACCAATGGTAATCTTTGCTCTTTCTGTCAAGAGCTACTGAGTTGGTTCCTACTCATAGCTGACTCTCCAGCAGTCTCTCAGAGTCAGTGACTCCCCCAGGAGCAGACACCCATCTTTCTCCCATGAAGCAGCTGGTGGGTTTGAACTGTCTGCCTTTAGGTTGGCAGTACGACTTCTTACCACTAAGCCACCAGAGCTCGCTTAATAATCACTGGTCTCTCTATATTTACCTATTCTCATAATTTCATAATTGGGACTACACAATGTTTGTCCTTTAACTTGTTTCATTCAGCATAACATCATTGAGGTTCACACATGTAGAATACGTCAAGACTTCATTTCTTTTTATAGCTGAGTAACATTCTACTATATGTGTGTATTTTTGTGTATTCATTCATCTCCTGATGGGCATTTAAGCTATCTGTGCATTTCTCTGCCAGTATTTAAAAATTCGTCTCATCATAGGTGCATCTGATATTTTATCAATGTCATCTTGTTAAGGAATATCTTCTGGAGCCTGTGGTCTGTCCGTTTATAGAAACACTCTCAAAATCTTGTCCTTAGTTAATCATTTTGGGGACTCACTCCACCAGTAGGGATAGAAGGTTTTCGCTTTCTGGGTCCCATGTCTTCCTCTTTCTTGGTTGACTTCCCCATTTAAGGAAACACACTGTCTAGTAGTTTTATAGAAAGAAGCAGCATAGGCATATTTTTTTAAACTTGTGTGTATTAAAATATTCTTATTCTATTTTCATACTTGAATGATAACTTGACATTCTCTATTGGAAAATACTTTCCTTCATAATGTTGAGACAAGACTCTATTGCCATCTAGCTTTCAGAATTGCTGTTGAAAAGCCAGATTCTATTCTAACTCCTGATTCTGTGCATAAGATCTACTCAACTTTCCTTTTCTGTCTTACTTCTTTTATTTCCCACCATATTCTCCACTTGGATGTTTTTGACAGCAGGTGAGTGAAAATCAACTCAAAGCGAATTAAGAAACAAGAAAAATGTATCTTTTATAGAAGCTAGGTCCAGATAATGCCAGAAGAATAAACCCAGGATACTTAATTCATGAATAAATAATATTACCATTCATGTTATCTTTCCATATTCCAGATTTTCCCTTCTCTAAGTCTTTTTGCCCTTAACTTAGATTTCCTAATGGTTACAAGATGACAGTGGCAGTTCCAGGAGTATACATACCCAGACACAGAAAGAGAAGAAGATAATTTCTGCTTCTGTATAATTTTTGTGAATAAGGAAATCTTTTCCAGATGTTTACAGTAGACTTTCCATTGTTTTTCATAGACCAAAATGTGTCACTCAAATAAATGAGTTATTGACAAAGGAAATAGTGCCACTTTGAATTTGCATAGATTCACCCTCAAGGGTTTAGGAAGTAGCATCCACAGAAGCTCACAGCCAGTTTGGAGGATGGTAGCTATCTGAACCATCTCCGGTAGTTTGGTGATAGAGAGTTGTGCTGCTAAACCAAAGACAAGCAGTTCAAATCCAGCAGCTGCTCCTTGGGAGAGAGATGAGCAATCTCCTCTCTTGCAATTTACTGCCTCTGAAATGTTCCTAGAGGGGCAGCTGTGAGTTGAGTCTGACTTGTTGGTAAATAATAACAACAGCAAAGAAGGAGGAGGAATGGTTTGAGGAAGGCAGTAAACAATGTCTACTATACTCCTGGACACGTTTAGTAGATTCTGGCTTAATTCTTGTTCCTCCAAGGCACTTATTCTTAGCTTCTGATTTTGTGCTGCTCTCTGGTGATACTGTGTCACTCAGTGACAAGGAAAAGATTGGCTGTTTGAACCTATGAGCTGCTCCATTGAAGATGTTTCCATAAATATTTTCATTCTTGAAAATACTATGGAAAGTTCTACCCTGTCATTTAGGGTCACAAAGAGTTGATGGTAGTAAATTTGATTGGTTCTGATTTTGCACTGGTTCTGCTGTGTCTGTTACACTTTTGTCATCTTTATCGATCTCTGATATAATTGATCCCATGGTGGTGCTGGAGAAGGGTCCTAAACATACCACGGACCACAAAGAGGAAAGAAAAGTCTGGCTTGGAGATGTTAAAACCAAGTTTCTCTTTGGAGGCCAAGATTTTAAAGCTCTGTCTCATACCCTTTGGGCATGTGGCCAGAAGGGACCGGTCCTTGGAAAGGGACAGTGCAGGAGAGGAAGACCCTGGATGAGATAGATCGATACAGTGACCGGGAAAATGGGGAATGGGTGTGTCAGAGTCAGTGAGACTGGCTCAGGACAGGCCTGGCTTCAGAGCTATTGTACGTAGGGTCACTATGAGTTGCAGGGAACTCAACGGCACATAACACCAACAACAGCCAGTGTGTCAATTCATCTCCTTGAAGGTCTTTCTTTTGATGATGAGTACATGTTGTTGTTGTTATTATGTGCCATCAAGTCTTCTACAACTCATAGCGACCATACAAACATGCCCTGTGCTGAGCCAATCTCACTGACTCTGACACACTTACTCTCACTGCCCCAGTTACTGTATTAATCCATCTCATCTGGGGTCTTCCTCTCCTGTGCTGTCCCTTCACACTTCCAAGTATGATGTCCTTCTCCAAGGATCGGTCCCTCCTGGCTATATGCCCAAAGTATGTGAGACAGAGCTTCAAAATCTTAGCCTCCAAGGAGAAATGTAGTTTCACCCTCTCTAAGACAGACCTATTTGTTTTCTTGGCAATCCGTGGCATGTTCAATGCTCTTCTCCAGCACCACAACTCAAAGTCATAAATTCTTCTGTCATCCTTAGTCCTTGTACAGCTCTCTGATGCATTGCAAGTCATTGCAAAGACCATGGTCTGTGTCAGACGCACCTTAGTCTCTAGACTGACATCATTGCTTTTCAGTACTCTGGAGAGATCCCTGATAGCAGACTTTCCCAATGCAATTTGTCTTTTGATTTCCTGGCTGCTGATACCAATAGTGTTGATTGTGTAGGCAAGCAAATTAAAGCTGTTAGCAACCTCAATCTCTTCACCATCTTTTATAACCCTGCCAATCAGTCCAATGGTGAGAATCCTTGTTTTCTTGATGTTGAGTTTCAATCCACATTGAAGGCTATCAGATACTGTTCTAAATCTAAGCACTCAAATTAAGACAGACTAGGAAGAATTGGCCATACACTTCCAAAATAATAGGCCTTCGAAACCCTATGTACAACAGAACACACTTAAATTAGATATAGCAACTGAGGCTGAGACCTTAAATATGGAAATACAAACAAACAGTTGTAAGCAGACACTAGTGATGTGAGAAGCATGAATGTAGGAAAATTGGACATTGTTAAGAAAGAAATGGAATACATAAATATTGACATAGGTATTGGCGAAATGAGGCATGGGACATTTTGAATCAGATGATCATATGATCTACTAAGCCAGAAATTAAAAGGTGAGAAAAATGGGGTTGTTTTCAAAGTTAAAAAGATAATTTAAAAAATAATAATAAACAAAACAAAAAATATATTTTCTAGATCCATATTGAAATTCAATGTGAGTTACAGGATAGATAATATCCATATGCATACAAGAAAGTCCAGTGAATACCATCATCATTCAAATATAAGCACCAGCAACTAGAGACAAAGAGGAGGAAATAGAAGATTTCTTCCCACTTTTGCAGTCAGAGATCGATCCAACATGCAATCGCGCGGCATTCGTTCCACAGCCCGCTCAGAGTGGGGTACAGGAGCCTGACCGGCAGAAAGCTGGGCAGCTTGAGGGTCCATCACAGTCCCCGCCCATCAGTCTGAACATGCAATCAAGATGCATCAATAATAATGAGTGACTGGAATGCAAAAGTTGGGAACAGGGAAGAAGGATCAGTAGTTGGAAAACAAGGACTTGGTGACAGAAATGAAGCTGGAGATAGAACGATAGAATTCTGTACATTCAATGATTTATTCACTGCAAACACTTTTTATAAGAAACACAAATGCAGGCTATACACATGGATTTCACCTGATAGTATGCATAGGAATCAAATTGATTTCATCTGTGGAAAAAAAATTGATGGAAATTAGCCTAGATCAGCTCAAGATCAGCTGTGAAAATTAGCCTAGGTGCTGATTGTAGAACAGACCACTAAAAAGTCATATGCAAGTTCAAGTTGAAGAAAATAAAACCAAATCCACAGGAACCAAACTTTGACCTTGAGTCTATCCCACTGAATTTCAAAATCATCTCAGGAACAGGTCTGAGGCCTTGAACACCAGTAAGCAAAGACCAGACGAGTTGTGGGAGGATATCAAGAATATCATCCATTAAGAATGCAAAGGTCATTATAAAGACAAAGGAGGAAAAAAGACCAAGATGTATGTCAGATGAGATTCTGAATATTGCACTAGAGTTCTGAGAAGCCAAAGCAAAGGGAAGAAATTAAGAACATAAAGAGGTGAACAGAAGATTTCAAAGGGCAGCGTGGGAAGATAAAGCTGCGACTCATAGTGAAAGAAAGTAAGAATGTTAATACCTTTTGTAATATCCTCCAATCTCATTGATTTCACATACAAGCAAGATTCTACTGAAGATTATCCAAAACCGACTGGAACAGCACATCAGCAGAGAA
>NW_006399792.1:1869187-1881928 GCF_000299155.1 Elephantulus edwardii
ACACACACACACACACACACACACACACACACACACACAAATAAAAAAAAAATCTAAAAAAACCCCCTCAAACTCATTGTCCTTGGGTTGGAACCTCCTCATAGCTGACCTTCCAGACTTTCAAGGTTGTAAATTACTTGGAAGGAGATTGCCCCACCTTTTCCTAAGGTTGTTGTTAAGTGCTGTCGAGTCGTAGGTAACTCATAGCGACCCTATGAATGAAAGACCTGAACACTTGTATAACTGTCTTCATTTCTCCACGTTCATAGAGTTTCCAGAGGCAAGCTATTTCAGAAGTGGATGCCACTCCTGCTTTTAAGCTTGTTTTAGTCGGGAGCTCCACCAAACACTGTCCAGCATGGGTGACCAATGTCACAGTTGGCACATCAGCATCACAACAACCACGAGTTGCCTCTGTACAGTAAATGGACAGACCAGTGCTATACCACCTAGAAGAATGTTTGACCAAAAACAATTAAAAGCAGGCCTGAAGGAAACAGATTAAAATCACCCACCCTTTGGCTTGGTAGCAAGCATTACTTTCTATTAGGCCAACTGAGTTCTCTCTATGTTGTTGTTATTAAATGCTATCATGGCAACTCATGGTGACCTTATGAATGAAAGACCTGAACACTGGAGTGACTGGTAAATTTCAGCTGTCAAAGAGATATGGCCTCTGGATTAACAGGAGAACTCTCTGTGAATTATATATCACCAGAGCTCCCTCACTTTCTTGTAGCAAATAGTGATCATTTGCATGTTTTAACCACTGTTGTCATGTGCTATCAGGTTGGAACCAGCTCCTGTTGACGCTCCAGCAGGTTTACAGCATTACAGGTTTTTTTGTGTTTTTTTTTTAAATTTTTTTTTTTTTAATTTTTGTGTGAGTGTACCGTCAAATCAGATCTGACTGGTACAAGAGAAGATTGTCCCTCCTTTTCCCAGCAGAGCATCTGGTGGATTAGAACCGTGTGCCTCTGGGATTGTAGTTGCAGCTCCTTGTCACTACGTCTCCAGAGCTCCCCTACATTACAGGTTTTTAACAGCATTTCAGAGACTGTAAATTGCATAAGAGAAGATTGGCCATCTTTCTCCCACAGAGCAACTAGTGAAATTCAGCAGGTGGTGTTCTTTTGGTAGCACTGTAGTTCCTTATCATTAAGCCACAACATGTTATTGTTGTTTTTATGTGCCATCTAGTCATCTGTGACCCTTTGTAACCCAGTGTACAGCAGCTCTGAACCCTGCCCTGCCCTGATCCAGTCTCACTAATTCCAACACACACCAACCCCATTTTCCCAGTCACTGTATTAATCCAGGTCATCATGATATCTTTCTCCAAGGACCAGTCTCTCTCCTGGCCACATGTCCAAAGTATGTGAGACAGAGCTTCAAAATCCTAGCCTCTAAAGAGAAACCTGGTTTCTTCTTCTCCAAGACAGACCTATTTGTTTTCTTGGCAGTACATGGTATGTTCAAGACTCTCCTCCAGCACCACAATTTGAAGGCATCAATTCTTCCTCTGTCATCCTTAGTCATTGTCCAGATATCTGATACACAGCAAATCCACTAGAGCTCCTTTATTTTATCCACTAAATGAGTTTTTTCCCCCTCTAAGAATATTGAAGTAGCTTTAGAAATCTTAACCATTTAAGTTATTTTTAACTGTTATGTCACAGTCAAATAGAAAAACCTAGTGAGAAACTGGTGTACCTGTGTTAGGTGTCTTGAGATATCAACCTGACATTTACTATTTGATTTCTCCTACATTATGCTGCTGTTTTTATCAGGTGCTGTCAAATTAAGCATGGCTCATAATCAACAGATCTGAACCCTATACTATTCTGTGCCATCCTCATAGTTTCTGACACACTTGAGCCTGTTGTTGCCATCACTATGGCAATTCATCTTGTTGGGCATCTTCCTCTTTTTAGCTGACACTTCACCTTTCCAAGAATGATGTCCCTTTCTAAGGAATAACCTCTCATAACAACATGCCTGAAGTATGTGAGATGCTTTGTCATCTTTGCCTCCAAGGAACGTCTCGTTGCACTTTTCCTAAGATATATCTGTTTGTTCTTTTGGTAGTCTATGGGATGGATATTCATTCAGTACTTCTTCCCAACTCCATAGCTCAAAGGAATCAGTTTTACTTCTGTCATCCTTATTCATTGTCCAGCTAGCTCTCTGATGCATAGCAGGTAATTGAGAAGACTGTGGCATGAATCAGGCACATCTTAGCCTTCTAACTGACATCCTTGCTCCTCAGTAATATGGAGAGGTCCCCGAATGCATAATTTCCCAATGGTCTACGTCTCCTGATTTCCTAACTTCTAGTACTAAAGGTGTTGATTATGGATCCATAGAGGATGAAACCATAGTTTGCTGAGTGGGGGTGGGGGGTGGAAGGGAGGGGATATTTCTAGTATTTGCACAAAAGACAGTTCAGAAAAGCCTTTGAGAAGTTGCAGACCGCTTGAGTCCTGAACAAGCACTTTTACTCAGCCATCATATTAATTCTGCCACCCTAGCCATGTGCTGGTCTTGTTGAAAGTTCTCTTGAGCCATTTCTTGACTTATCTCCTCACTTTGAGAGTGTTCATTTACCTAAGCAGGAGCATCATTCATCCCCTTCCACTTGCCCTCACCTGCTGCCCTCAGCTACAAAAATACAATAACATCCACAGCTGTTGAGTTAGTTCTGACTCATAGTGAGCCTCCATTGTATTTTTTTTCTCCTTTGTATGGGTTTACATTCAAAATTAGTAGACACTGTGTGTTTGTGGAGTTTGTCTCTCCATATAGCTTTTCTAGTGTTGTTGTTCTTATGTGCATTGAGTTGCTTGCAACTCTTAGCAACTATGTACAACAGCTCTGAACCCCGCTCTAACCTAAGCCAACCTTATAATTTCTGACATACGTACCCCTAGTCACTGAGTCAATCCATCTCGTCGAGGGTCTTCCTATCTTGTGTTGTCCTTCCACCCTCCCAAGCATGATGTCCCTTTCCAAGGACTGGCCCTGTCTTGCAACATGCCCAAAGTATGTCAGATGAAGCTTCAGAATCCTTGCCTTCAATGACTAATCCCATTTCACCCTCTTTAGAATGAACCTGTTTGCTCTATCCGTCCACAGTATATTTGATTCTCTTCAGCACCACAGCTCAAAGGCATCAATCCTCCTTCTATCATCCCTGGTTGTTGTCCAGCTTTATGAGGCATAGCAAATAATTGTGAAGGCTATGGCCTGGACCAGCCACACATTAGTCTCCAGACTGACAACTGAGTCGTTCTTCAATACTCTGGTGAGGTCCTTGACAGACTTTTCCAATGCAATTTGTCTTTCAATTTCCTGGCTGCTGGTACCAAGAGTGTTGATTGTGGAGCCAAGCAAACTAAGGCTCTTAACAATCTCAATCTCTTCACCATCCATCATGGTGATGCTAATCAGCCTGGTGCTGAGAACCTTTTTGTTTTCTTGATGTTGAGCTTCAATCCATATTGAAGGCTACAGTCCCTGACATTCTGCAGCACGTGCTTTAGGTCCTCCTCAGTTTCAGCAAGCAGGATTGCATCATTTGCATAATGCAGACTGTCAATAAGTCTTCCTCCAATTCTGTTGCCACATTCATCCTCATAGAGTCCAGACTGCTGGGTAATCTGTTCCCCATATAGATTGAAAGGATACAGAGATAGGATGCATCCCTGACGTACCCCCTTCCCAGTTTGGTTTTTTTTTTTAATTTTTACTTTATTATTTTTGTGTGAGTGTACTGTCAAATCAGATCTGACTGGTACAGGAGGAGATTGTCCCTCCTTCCCGGGCAGAGCATCTGGTGGATTCGAACCATGCGCCTCTGGGATTGTAGTTGCAGCTCCTTACCACTAGGCCACCAGAGCTCTCCTCCCTTCCCAGTTTTGAACCATGCAGTGTTCCCTATTCTGTTCTGCCTCCTGATCCAAGTGTAGGTTTTGCATAAGCACAATCAACTGGGATTCCATTCTTCTCAGAGTTAGCCACAGTTACTGGTGTAGTGTAGTTTCTAGTGTAGTGATTGATTGTGTGGATGGGCAAGACTGTGCAAGTGAGGCATGTTGGCCTATCCACAAATGGCTTGGCTGTCTACCATTCCACAAGGGGATTAGCCAGTCTCAGCAATCTACAAAAGGCTGGCTAGTCTTGCCAATAAATCGAACAGTTCTTGCTACAGAGGTAAGAAATTCCTCCTGCACTAGAAGAGATTCTTTGACTAGCCAGAGAAGAGATGTCCTCCCAGTTCATTCAGGATGGCAGCAACAGACTTCTCCCAACCTGTTCGGAGTGGCTAAACTGGAAAATTGGATGTGAGATGAAACTTTAGTTTGAGGGAAACCAACATTGGCAAGACTGAGGACTTTGTTGGACAATTACAGGGGAAGCCAATATTGGCAGGACTGAGAACTTGGGAGCACTTAGAGCCATGAGGCTGAGGTGCCTGCATGCATATTTTGGGAGCTGTCTTTACTATATTTTGTTATTAATCTGAATCATAACCATTTAACTTCCCCAGTACTGTTCTGTGTGGTTGTGAGCTATCACATTAGATTTTTGACCTAGCCAAACAGTAAGACGTGCTGAGGAGCATAAAGAGGCATGGATGCGTGGAGTACATGGCAGACATCATGGAAATTGATTTTGTGTAATTAATGCTATAGGTGAGATAGTTTCCTCCTGTGAAGTTGGTAAAGGTTTAATATGGTGCTCCCATGTGACCCTTGCTCTTTGTTTAATTCACGTAAGTTGTGTTTCACACATTCCTTCGAATTGTGTTTCATATAATCATTCATATACATCGTGGTGTTTTAAAATTTTTTACTTTATATTGGTTTAGGGCTGTTGTGCGTAGGGTCGCAATGAATTTCAGGCAACTTGACAGCACATGACAACAACAACAACAACAATAACAACATCAATTGGTTTGCTTATAAAGTTCATATACATTGTATTTCACAATATCCTTCATTCACATTGTATTTCATATAATCATTCCAGTTCATTATATTTTATTAATTAATCACCATTGATCTATGCCTAGTATTTTGGAGACTGTAAACCTTCAATGGTGGAGACTTCCTCTTTCTCTCACAGAAAGACTGAAACTGCCAACCTTTTAGTTTGTGGGTCTACATGTTACTTATTACACCACCAAAGCTGAATTCTATGAAAAGGAACATACCATCAGGATTAAGGAAGACTCATCCAAAACCTGTTTTAGTCAGATGAGACAACCTTGCTTATTGAAAGTGAAGATATGAAACACTTGCTGCAGAAGATCAAGTATGGATTACATCTCAACATCAAAAAGACGAAGATTCTTACCACAGAAAAAACAGCCAAGGTAACATGACAATAGATGGCTAAATGACTGAAGCTGTCAGTGACTTCGTCTTGCTAGGATCAACAATAAGCACTTTTGGTACCAGCAGTCAGGAAATCAAGAGACGTGTTAATGAGGAGCAATGATGTATGTCAGTTTGAAGACTAAGGTGTGCCTGATTTAAGCCATAGTCTTCTCAATCCACTGCTATGATTTAGAAAGCTGGGCAACGCATAAAAAACTACTGAAGAAGTATTGATGGGGGAAGGGAAGGGAGAAAAAGAAAAGAAGTATTGATGTCTTTAAATTGTGGTACTGGAGATTTGTACAGACTAATCTACAGACTGCTAAAAGAGCAAAGAGGTATGTCTTGGAGAAAGTGCAATCAGAGTGCTTCTTGGAGGCAAAGATGGCAAAGCTTTGTCTCTCATACTTTGAGTATGTAGCTAAATGAGGCTATTCCTTGGAATGGGACATTGAAGGACAGGAAGACTCCAAACAACATGAATTGACACAGTGCCTGAAGCTATGGGCTCTCGTGTGTTAGTGATGATGAGAATGACACAAGGTGTACAGGGTTCAGATCTGTTCTTCATAGAGTTGCTAAGAGTCTTACTTGACTTGATGGCGCCTGACAAAAACAGCTACCTTTCTTTTATATTTATGTTAGAGCCAGGAAAAGAGAAACGTGCTTGAAATTTGAAAATCAGAAGAAAGTAGCCGTTAACTGCCTTAATGTCCTCGTGGTTTATATACAAAGAGAGGATCGTGCAGTGGGCTTGGCGTATCCCAGCTTTTCCTTACTCTGCCATATTGAGACAGTCAAGATGGTGGTGATTCTTTCCTGTCTCTTCCCTGTCGAGCTCCACAGTCCACTCATTTCCTCAGAAATAGTCCCTGGTGACCATCAGCAATCCCAGGTAGGGGGTGGGATTCCATTCTGGCATCTGCAAGTCCCTGAATTTCAGCACGACTTTAATCCAACACACCCACCTATGCTGGTGCTTCAGAGGAGCTGGTTAGCGATTCTCTGACCCTCAAACTTCCTATTTCAGACCATTAATTCCCCAGCTTCTCCCAGAACAGGGACCAGTAACTATGTCTTATTTACTATTCCAGGAGTTACTACAGGTTCTAGCATGTAATTGTGTCTCAATAAACATGTTCTAATTACCTCTAGATTATATAAAAAAAGATAAGAAAACACAAAAGAATATGCATTTCTCTCATTGAACTGACCCAGATGTTATAAATTCTCTTCTGAACACTTATGACTCAGAGGAAAAGGTGCTTTCCAATTCTTTACAGCTTCTTAAAATAATTCCAATGAGACATATTCCTTAAAAGGGGAGGCATGGCTGAAATAGAGAAATGAAAGTAGCCTGCTTAAGATCCTGGGGCAAGGGAGGAAGTCAACCAAAATTAAGCTTATAATGATGCTTTTTCTAAATACAAGTTAAGTATACTCAGCAATTCACTCAATTTTATCTTTATTCCTTTATCAATAAGGAGCATGATTGCATAGCTCACTAAAAGGTCAGCAGTTAGAAGCCACAAGTTGCTCCATGGGCAGGAGGAAATAGCATTATTCTTCCTTAAAGATTATTGTTTGTTGGTATGTATCATTGAATTGGAACCAACTCATACCTGACCCTTCAGCAGGTTTTCAGAAGGAATTGTTTGGAAGGAGATTGCCTATCTTCATCTCAAGGAGGAGCTGCTGATTTGGAACCTGATGCCTTTGGGTTGGAGCACAACTTCTTACTACTAGACAACTAGAGGTCACATCTGTAAAGATTTTTCTTATTGTTAGATGCCATCGAGTCAAGTATGACTCATGGTGACTCTATGAAAAACAGATCTGAATCCTGTCCTATCTTGTGTCTTACTTACCATCTTTAATGCCCTTGAGCCCATTGCTGCAGTTACCATGTTAATCTATCCAGTTGGGTATCTTCATCTCTTTCACTGACTTTTACCCTTCCAAGAATGATATCCCTTTCCAAGGAACAGCATCTCCATGTAGCAACATGCCCAAAGTATGAGAGATGAAGCTTTGCCATCCTTGCCTCTGAAGAACACACCGGCTATACCTTTTCCAAGATTTATAAAGATTATAGCCTTATCAACACCATGAGGTAGTTCTACCCTGAACTATAAGGCTGCTCTGAGTTAGAATCATCTAGTGTTGATGGGTTTTGTTGGGGTCTTTGTCCTTTATTAAGCCCACTTTATCTCTTAACCTCTGCTATCCCTTTCAATGTATTTCAATAAAAATTATGTATGTTGGTTGAAAGTATGGTTCTTCTAAGGAGAATAAATGCAAATCAGCCCAACAGATATTTATTGAGCATCTATATACAAAAAAATTGTTCTGGAGCAAAGCAAGAATGAGTTGAGTACAAATTCATCATGACACTACCTCTTCCTTTTGGCCTCAACTCTCAGTTCTTTGGGTTGTGATTTCTCATGATCATATACTCAAAGTCATCTAATAAGATTTAGCAGAAATAGGTCCCCAACTGGGAAACTGTTTTTAAAATGGAGAATCCTGGGTTGTCCTACCATTTTATCAGAAATCAAAATTGAGGGAAAACAAGAGGATTTTTGTCTTTAAGATTTCTAATCATTATCTGACACCAGTGGCCTTAGGGGTAGTGAGTAGGGAGCTGGGGTGCTAACTCAAAGGTAGGTAGTTTGAATTCCCCAACTAATTTGAGGAAAGAAGGAAGGGAAGTCTTCTCCTGTGTGATTTACAGCCTTTCAAAACCCATTGGAGGGTCAGCTATGAGTCACTTATGAATGGATGACAGAGAGTAAGTGGTCTTTAGGCAATATTTGAAGTAATGCCCCAAAGCCCGAGAATCACCTGGATACTTGTTTTTAAAACATGGATTTCTGAGCCCTATTCCCAACCTTCTTTGTCTGTGGAGTCTGGGAAAAGGCTTGTTAAACTCATTTCCCAGTGAGTCTTATGGTGTCAACAATCCCTCTTTAAAAAGTATTATTAGATATTAGTCAAATTTAGAAACAAAAGACCTTTAGCAAGAGATTGAGAAGAAGAAAGGCCCTCCTCTCTAATAAACATTGATTTTAAAATCAACCTTTCCTAGTGTTTAGACTCCGTGTCTAGTTTAGTGCTGATCTGAGCATTGCTGGGAAAATGGCTGGGCTCCCAAGGCCAGTCAACCCTCCCACCCAGGAAAGAGGTCAGGATGGCTGATGGGCTCAACCAAGCTACCTCTGCTTTGCCAATTAAGCAAAAATCTCTAGACTCATTAAACAGTAATTGGAACCTCAAGAGCCTAAAACTTTCAGTAGAGTTTTCCGGGATGCCAAAGCTTGTGGTCTTTCTGGAGCCAATCTCAGGTTGCAGGTTGGCTCTGCCACATCACCCCCTAGCATCTTCAGTCTCAAAGTCCTGCCTAACATTTTACATGTCAGTTTTCTAAAAATTAGACCTCAGATTGTTGACAGTGTGGAATGGAAAGTTGGCCCTGAGATAGACAAGCATTTGAGGGTTGGCTTCAGCCCTTACTAGGCCTGCTTTGGATGCACTCTCCGTACATGGAGAACAAAGTTGCTGTGCTGAGTTGTGTGAAGTCAGAAGAGTGTTGAAGAAGGACTCCCTAAACGGTTCTTTCCTCTTGACCCAGCACTTCTCTTATACCCTGATTTCTTCCTCTTTCCTTTACCCTCTCTTCCCTGAAACCTGGACTGTTTGTAAATTTAAGGAGGTTTTCTTCAGTGCCTTCAGACTTCTGTGTGGAACTCTGCCCCCAGGTAAGTACTTCCTCTGACCAGGTCCTGTGGATCACCACTTTTCACCTTCTGCCCTATGATACAGTAACATCCTTCACAGGTACAATTTAGGGACTTTACTGGTGCTTCTCGTGTTGTGAAACCAATCACCATTATCCATCTCCAAAATTTCCCATCATCTGTAAGGGAATGTTGCTTGAAGATGGACCAAGCACTGAGTGCCAACTGAGTGGTAACTTGCATACAAGTTTAGGGGTCAGATTTAATGCATTTGCACTCTAGGTGTTTCACAAGGACTGGACAAACTTCATCCGTAAGTAAAATAGGACTCTCTTGAGACTGGTGGGATGACTGTGTTGGATATTACAGGAAAAAGGTTCAGAAATGCTGTTGTTGTTATGTACTATTGGGTTGGAACTGACTCATAGCTGACCCTCCAGCAGGTTTTGAGAAGCTATAGATCCCATAGGAGGAGATTGACCGACTTTATCCCTTGGAGCAACTGGTGGATTTGAACCTCAAGCCTTGCAGAGCTCCTTTTACCGTAATTAGCAAAGAATAAACATTAATCACCATCATCTTATTATTTCTGTTTCATGAAACTGTTCTGAGCGGTCATTAACATCTCTTCTTTGCAGATAAAGAAACTTGGGCTCAGAGGGTAAGTAAATACATTTTTTTGTGATGGAACTGGAATTTTAACACATTCTACCCATTCTACATGGCTCGAAACCCCAGACATTTAAAATGTAATTACATTCAGAATAAATACAGGGAAATGTAAAAAAACAAACAAACAAAAAAACCCAACTTCTAGTTTTGGAGATATGCATGCACCATGTTTTCGCACAAATAAACTGCCTTTGTCTTAGTCTGAGTTTTCTAGAGAAGAAAAATCAATGAAGATGTTAATGATAGATTTTTCAAGGAAATGGCTCACAAGCTTGGAGAGGTTATCAAGTTCCAGGCCTGTGGGTCAGACCACAAGACAGAGGCATCTTAATAAGTCGAAGTCAAGTCCAAAGGCAAGGTCTCAGGATACTGGCTTCAAAGACTGTTGACTTCAGAGGGTGAATTGTTTAAAGGTCATTACAGGGAAACAAAAAAGGTCACAGTGTGCTGGCTTCAGGAGCTGATGAGTCCAAAACTGATGTCACACACTGAATTGTGTCCTTCCACCTAAAATAAAAAATAAATTACAAATATGTAATGATATAACGTTGTGTGTTGTCCACTCACAGCCAATTCATGCTTAATACTCCAGTAGCTTTTCAGAGGCTGTAAATTACATGGGAGGAGACTGTCCATTTTTCTCCAGCTGGTGGATTTGAATCCTTTGCCTTTGTGTAATAGCAATTCCTTCATTAGACCACCAGAGCCCCTTTATGATATAATGTAGAAGATATGTAATGATCCCTCCTGATTTGATAAGCCAAATAAATGTGTAACACAGCACTGCCTAATCCCTTCGAAACCCTAATCAGACAGAAGGAAGCACTCTCCTAGGGTACAGTTATAATAACTTTTATCCACTCGAAATAAAAGGGGAGATAAGTGCCCAGAAATCTAGAGGGCAACCACCTGGCCAACTGACTGGAAGAGATCTTTATTTATTTTCATTCCGAAAAAGGTGATAAGAAAGAATTTGAAAATTGTTTAATAATATCCCTGATCTTGCACACAAGCAAAATCCAGCTGAAGATCATTCAAAAAGAAATAGAACAGTTCATCCACAGAAAATTACTAGAAATACAAGCTGGGTTTAGAAGAGTCCGTGGCACTAGAGATGTCATCACCAATGTCAGATGGATCTTTTTTGAAAACAGAGAGTACCAAAGGAATGTCTATCTGTGTTTCAATAACTATGCAAAGGCATTTGACTGTGTGGATCACAACAAACTGTGGATGACTCTGAGAAGAATGGGAATCCAAGAACACCTGATTGTGCTCAAACTATACTTGAACCAGGAAGCAGCAGTCATAGCAGAGCAAGGAAAGACTGCATGATTCAAAATCAGGAAAGGAATGCATCAAGGATGCATCCTATTTTCATACCTTTTCAATCAATATGAGAAAAAGATCATTCAGGAGAATGGGCTTTATGAGGAGTAATGTGGCATCAGGATTGGAGGAAGACTCATCAACAATCTGTGTTATGCAGATGACACAACTTTCCTTGCTAAAACTGATGAGGGCCTGAAGCGTTTGCTGCAGAAGGTCAAGGACCATAGTCTTCAATATAGATTGAAGTTCAACGTTAAGAAAAAGCTTCTCACCACTGGGTCAGTTGGCAGTATCCTGATAGATGGAGAAGAGATTTAAATTGTTAATTTCAGCTTGCTCAGGTCCGCAGTCAACACCCTCAGCACCAGCAGTCAGGAAATTAAAAGACAAATTGCATTAAGAAAATATACTGTCAAGGACCTCTCCAGAGTACGTAGGTAAGAGCAATGATGTCAGTCTAGAGACTAAGGTGTACCTTATCTAGACCATGGTCTTTACAATTACGTGCTATGTACCAGAGAGCTGGATAATAACTAAGGATTTTGTTGTTGTTGTTGTTGTTATATCGCATTGAGTCTCTTGCAACTCATAGCGACCCTATGTACAACAGCCCTAAACCCTGCTCTTTCCTGTGCCAATCTCACTGCCTCCAACATACCCACCTTGATTACCCCAGTCACAGACTCAATCAACCTCATAGAGGGTCTTCCCCTCCTGCGCTGTCCCTCCATCCTCTCAAGCATGACATCCCTCTCCAAGGACTGGTCCCTCCTTACATGTCCAGAGTATGTCAGATGAAGCTTCAGAATACTTGCCTCCAAAGAGAAGCCTGGTTTAACCCTCTCCAGAATGAAACTGTTTGCTTTCCTAGCAGTCCACGGCACATTCAATACTCTTCTCCAGCACCACAACTCAAAGGCATCAATTCTCCGTCTATCCTCCCTAGTCATTGTCCAGCTCTCTGATGCATAGCAAGTGATTGGAAAGACCATGGCCTGTATCAGTCACACCTTAGTCTCCAGAGTGACACCATTGCTGTCAGTACATCAGAGAGATCCCTAACAGCAAACTTTTCCATTGCAATATGTATTTTAATTTCCTGGCTGCTGGTGTCAAGAGTGTTGACTGTGGAGCCAAGCAATCTTAAACTGTGAACAATCTCAATTTCTTCACCATCCATCCTGATGCTGATATTAAGCCTCAATCCATATTGAAGGCTATAGTCCTTGACCCTCTGCAGCAAGCGCTTCGGGTCCTCCTCAGTTTCAGCAAGCAGGGTTGTGTCATCTGCATAACACAGATTGTTGATGAATCTTCCACCAATTCTGATCCCACACTTCTTCTCATAGAACCCAGCCTCTCGGATAATCTGTTCTGTGTATAGGTTCAAAATGTATGGTGAAGGAGCCCAAAGGATTAATAAAGAAACAGTCTGCACACAGATGTCTTTTTGGCCTTCCTCAATCCTTATGGGGTATGGGAGAGGAATGTGTCCTTAGTCTGCATACAGATGGGGACCTGGGGCACTTATATTCAAGATCCAAGAATATTTCTCTTTCCAAGGCATAGTCTTATTCCTTCTGGTAAACAGAGATATGGAGGCAAGAAAGATTCTGTGA
>NW_006399792.1:1911322-1926724 GCF_000299155.1 Elephantulus edwardii
TTTTTTATTAGAAATTCTACGTTCTTAAATAATTGTTTTGTTTGTTTTGTTTTTAACCTTGAGTTAAGTAGACTTGTTTTTTGTGCTTTTTTTTTTTAGGTTTATATACATTCTAATTTTAGGGTTTGAATTACTAATAAATCCTTTCTGAAAGTTTTTAATAAAATTTTTATGGAACTTTGTTAGCCTAGTGGTTCACAGTTCAAATCTTCTAGCTTCTCCACAGGAAAAGGATAGAGAATCTCCTTCCGTGTGATTTACTGCCTCTGAAAAGGTAACTTAACTTTTTTCAAATGATAACTTATTTTTTTATATGACCCCCCATCTGAAAATGATTACATTTTATTCTTAAATGTCAAGGTGAGGAAAAGATGTCTTAGAAGAATACAGATGGGATGTGGTGGTAGAAGGAAAAAGGGTCAATTTTCATACTACAAAAGGTCTATCACAGAGCCTTGTACACAAAAGTATGTCCCATAGTTGTTACATGTTCAATAAACATGGGTTGTGTTGACAAGAATCTTCCTGCATCTCTCGCTGCACTTTAGTTTTAAACACCAGGTGGCAGCAATGCTCTATTATCCAGTTAAAATGGTCTTAATGTGACCTTGTATCAGAGTAGACTCAGATGGTTTTCAGAGGCAGTAAAGCACTAAAAAGTATACAGCATTGGTGGTGGTGGGGAGAATTAAAACTTAAAAGGAAAAGTATCTAGCATGAAAACTGATTGTCCATCTTTGTCCCTCAGAACAGTTGGTGAATTCCAATTTGACCCCTTTGGAATTGCAGCTCAGCTTCTTACCACTAGGCCACCAGAGCGCCCTAATTAAAATGAGGGTTACCTATTATCTGGAATGAATAAAACTGATAAAAGTAGATAATAAGATTGTGGCATCCAGAGTGGAGGAAGACTCATCAACAACCTTTGTTATGCAGATAACATAACTTTGCTTGTTGAAAGTAAAGAAGATTTGTTTGCTTTTTGTGTGCACCATCAAGTCAGATCTGATCAGATCACAGGAAGAAATTGTCCCTCCTTCTCCAATGGAATATCTGGTGGATTTGAACTATGTGCCTTCAGTATTGCAGTGAAACTTCTTGCCACTAAACCACCAGAGCTCTCTTGAAATTGAAGAAGATTTAAAAACACTTGCTGCAGAAAAGCAAAGACTACAGTCTTCAATATAGATTGCATCATAATATCAGGAAAACAAATATCCTCACCACTAGGCCAATAGGCAACATAATAATTGATAGAGAAAAAAGGTTGAAGTTGTCAGCAGTTTCATCTTGCTTGGATCCACAGTCAACACCCTTGGTACCAACAGCCAAGAAATCAGAAAACATCGGTTTGGGAAAATCCACTGTAAAGAACCTCTCCAAAGTGCTAAGTAACAGTGATGCCAGTTTAAAGTCCAAGATTTTGATCCAAGTCATGATCTTTTCAATTACTTGCTATGCATCTGAAGATTGGGATACAAATGCAGATGATAAAAGAAGAATTGATGCCTTTAGGCTGTGATGTTGAAGAAGAGTACAGAATATTCCACTAATTGCCAAGAGAACAAATAAGTCTGTCTTGAAGAAAGTGCGATCAGGATGTTCCTTAGAGGCAAGAATGTTGAAACATGGTCTCACATACTTGGGAAATGCTGTCAAGAGAAATCAGTCCTTGGAGAAGGAAGTCAAGCTTGGTGGTAGGGGGTCAGAAAAAAAGAGGAAGCCCCTCAACAAGATGGATTGACACAGTGACTGTAACAGTAAATTTGAACATGGTGGAGATGGAGAGGACAGCACAGGGTAGGTGAAGTTTTGCTATGAGTCATAGTCAACTCCATGACACATAACAACAATGAAGTTGTTGTTGACTGCCTTCAAGTTGAACTCAACTCATAGCGACTCTATGAGTAAAAGACCTGATGCCTTTCTATAACTATGGTCATTTCTCCAAGTTCATATAATAATAACAAAGAAAATATTGAAAAGGTTATTATGAGATAATTTCAGATCTATGTTGGAGATCCTTCCACATTCTACAGAATTTAGGGTAAATTTTGTCTTTAATTGCATGTAGGGATATGGAGCGTATTAAAAGCAATATAAACACAGACTATACCCATGGATTTCACCTGACAGTATGCATAGGAATCAGATAGATTACATCTATGGAAAGAATCACTGGAGAAGTTCAGTATCAGCTATGGAAACTAGGCCAAATGCTGACTGTTGAACAGAATATCAACTACTCTTTTGCAAATTCAAACTGAAACTAAAGAAGATTAAATCAAATCCACAGGAACCAAAATTTGACCTTGAGTCTATCCCATCTTAATTTCAAAGCCATCTCAGGAAAAGGTTTGAAGATTTGAATACTAATGATCGAAAAGCAGATGAGCTGTAGGAGCATGTTAAGAATATCATCCAGGAAGAATGTGAAAAGTCATTTCAAAGACAGAGGAGGAAGAAAAGACCAAGATAGATATCAGAAGAAACTCTGAATATCACACTAGGGCACCAAAAAGCCAAAGCAAAAGGAAGAAATCAAGAATTTAAGGAGCTGAACAGAATATTTCAAAAGGCAGCACAGCCAGACAAAGCAAAGTTTTATAATGAAATATGCAAAGAACTGGAGTCAGAAAATCAAAAAGGCTGAACTCACTTGGCATTTCTTAAGCTGAAGGTACTGAAGAACAAGTTCAAGCCTCAAATTGCAATACTTAAGGATGTTATGGGAAGAATGTGAAATGATCCAGGAAGCATTAAAAGGAGATAGAAGGAATTGATTTTGCTTGTGTGTGATATTAGAGTCAATAATGATGAAGGAGGAAGTCCAGGCTGCTCTGAAGGAATTGGAAAAAAATAAGCCCAGTAATTGATAGCATACTGATTGACGTATTTCAGCAAACAGATGCTTCCTTGGACAATATGCTCACCAGGCTGTGCCAAGAAATCTAGATGACAGCTACCTGGTCAACTGAGTGAAAGAGATTCATATTTATTTCTATGCAAAAAGGAAAAAAAAAGAAAAAGTTGATCTGACAGAGTGTGGAAACTATCAAACAAAATCACTACTATGACACATGAGGAAAATCCTGCTGAAGATTATCCAAAAACAACTGGAACCATTTACTAGCAGAGTGGCATCCACTTCGAAATAGCTTGCCTCCAGAAACTCTGTGAACTTGGAGAAACGATGAAAGTTATACAATTGTTCAGGTTTGTCTTTCGTAGGATTGCTATGAATCATCTACAATGAGACAGCACTTAACAACAACAACTAGAAATACAAGCTGGGTTAAGAAGAAATCATGGCACTAGAGACATTGCCAATGTCAGATGGATCTTGGCTAAGAGCAAAGAGAAATGTCTATCTGTGCTTCATTGACTGTGAAAAGGCATTTGACTATCTAGATGACAACAAATTGTGGCTAACCTTGAGAAGAATGGGAACCCCAGAACACTTGATTGTGCTTATGCAAAACCTATACTTGGATTGGGAGGCAGTCATCAGAACAGAGCAAGGAAACATTGCACAAAATTAGGAAAGGCGCACATCAGGGATGTGTCCTGTCTTCATACTTTTTCAATCAATATGTGGAACAGATCGTTCGAGAGACTGGACTTTGTGAAGAGGAATGTGGCATCAGGATTGGCAGAAGACTCAGCAACAACCTGTATTATGAAGATGATACAATTTACTTGCCTAAACTGAGGAGGATCTGAAGCATTTGCTGCAGAAGGTCAAGAACTATAGCCTTCAATTTCAACAAATGAAAATTTACAGAGACTCTGGATTTCCATTCACTTATTGTTGCACTTTTCTCCCTGCCCACCCCTTCCCCTCAGTACACTCTTCTTATTGAAAAGTAAAAGAAAATTCTTTCATTGTTTTACAATTCCTCCTCACAGGTCCACTCCACTATGCAGCCTTTATTCTGGACTCCTGTCATGACAATAATAGCTAATCACATATCCCTTTTAAACAGTTTTCTCCCTCATCTGTTTCAATGCAGTATACATTATTTATCCCATCTTTCTCAGTCTCCCCCCAACCCAGATGCCAGTCCTATTTTACAAAAGTGGCACTATGCAATATTTGTCCCTTTGTGAATGAGATATTTCACTCAGCATAATGTCCTCCAGGGTCACCCATTTTGAATAATATTGCATGAGTTCCTTGTTTTTCAATGCAGCATATTTCATTGTGTAAATATACTACAGCTGTCCCTAACCATTTGTTTGTTGATGGTCACTTAGGTTGTTTCCAACTCCTTGCTATTGTGAACAAGGCCAAGATAAAAATGGGTATGCATAATATCTGCTTGGGTGGCAGTGCAAAAGATTTATAACCTTAGAAATGTGACGTAGTTCTATTTTATCCTATAGGGTCTCTATTGGTTGAAATTGGCTCTATGACTCTATGTTTCTATTTAAGTCAATACTTGTGGAACTGAATCAGTAAGGCCTAATACACAGTCTTTTAAAAATGAGTTAAGTAATATTTCTGTATATGAATGAAGGAGACCAAAGGTTAAAAGTGAAGGACACAACTGAAAGTAGAAAAATCACAAGCAAAGGAAGTAGTGATATTTAAGGAAATGATTGAGTTCTTTGAAGTAAAAGGCAGGAGAAAAGAGATCTCAATCCCTTTGCATGTCACCCTCTCCATTAAGAAATTTGAGAATCTTCTCAAGATTCCATCTGGCCTCTTTCACTCACAGTAGCTTATGACTTCAGATCACCAACCTTTTGATTGACTCCTTGATTTATATATACTACAACACTAAAACTGATTGCTGTCTATTTGGAACCAACTCAAAACAGACTCTCCAGCAGAGGGATGTAAATGACACAGGAGGAGATTGCCCATCTTTTTCTTGCAGAGCAGCTGGTCAATTCAAACTGACAGCTCAGCTCCTTACTCATGTCAGAATTCCCTGTTTAAACATGAAGAGTGGGAAGGCAAGATTAAATGAAGCTGTTTTCTTCCTATGGGTGAGGAGTGACCTGCCCATTAAAAGAAATAAAAAGAATCACTGTGGGTAAACCATTTTTACCAACTTGCTGTTTATGAAGCTGGGAAATTTTTTGTCTGGTTTCCCAAGAGCTCATAGTTCATATCAGAACAAGTGAGAAACTGGCCAGTTTAAATGTAGCCAGTCAATTCTTACGGCCCCAGGCCAGTGCTGAGACTAAAGCCAAAAGAAGGCGAGACTCTTTGTGCTTTGGTCAGAAGATGCTGGAGAAATGGAATAGAAATGTCCTTTTACACGAGAAAACATTCCTTCATCTGGCCACTTGTCAGGGAAGGTAGCATTGACAATGCCAAGAATGATGAAACTTCACTTTATGCATTTACTTTGAGCTTGTTGTCAGCAGGACCCAATCCTTGAGAAACGACATTATGCTGGGAAAGGTAACAGAAACGGAGGAAGACATTCAATCAGATGGATTAATACAGTGACTACAACAACAGGTTTGAGCAAGGTGGAGGTCAGGAGGATGGCACAGGATAGGCAAGGCTGTGTTGTTCATAGGGTCATTATGAGTCAGAGACTGCTTGATAGCACCTAACAACAACAATAACAACAACAACAACAATCTATGTACTTAGAAAGTATAAACTACCTCCAAAAGAAAGTATGATCTGGTGGGAGTTTTGCTAGAAGTATAATGTGGAGAAGAAGAAAAGGAGGTTCTGTTACAAACTATAATTCATTTCTGGTACAAAATCATATTCTTGGAAAACGCTGCTTTTTGATAAATTCTGCTGACACAGGAAGCGATGAACTGGAAGATCACATCACATTTATATGTGAAGTTTGGTAGATCAGATTCGCAACACTGCAAAACTTATCTCGAGGAGAGTGGAAGAAAACTTGCTAAAATAAAGTCAAGGTTAGATATGATCTTTCTGACTGGTAAAGAACGCAACAGGCAAACAAAAATAGAATTTGGGGAGCATTTATTGCAAACAACTTCTGTTATTCTAGAGAATCTATATGAGTAAGTGGTCTGGTTATGAAAACATGAAGCAAGTAGGTGATTTGAAATAGAAGAACTTCAAAAGCAGGAACTTTAATATCCTAAACCATTCAGCCTGATACGTGGTCTTTTCCTTTGTTCTCGTGACTGATGTGCATGCAGACTACTTGAGACTACAATGACTTTCTTGAGGAAATGAAACTTTTCTGTTTTCCATAATGAATGCAAAACTCAAAGTATTGACCTACCCTTTCTGCACCTTCATTCCTAAATGTCAGTTAGTTAAGTAAGGTGTACTGGGGGAGTGTGGTGAGCTGCCTAAAAGTCAGCTGCCCAGAGTCCTAGTGACTCCACCAAGAAAATGCAACTTGGTTCTATATCACTCTCCAAGAAAATTTTCACCAATTGCTTGGTCCTCTATCTTTGTCATTGTTATTAGATATCATTTTGTCAGCTCTAACTAATACTCACCTTATGTACATCAGAATGAAACCATGCCCAATCCTGAACTATCCTCACAATCTCTGCTGTGCGTAAGGCCATAGTTGCAGTTACTGTATCACTGTATCAATCTATCTCCTTGATAATCTTCTTTTTTCTCTCAACTGCTTTACAAGTATGTCTTTTTTTCAGGTACAGATCCCTTTAAATAACATTACCAGAGAATATGAAATAAAGTCTCATCATCTTTCCCTCTAATGGATATTTTGGCTTCATTTCTTACAAGCCAGTTGTATCTATCCTTTTGGCAATCTGAGCTGTCACAACTCTTGAAAACTGGCTTTTCTAGCCATTGTCTTTGTTTTCTTGACGTTCAGCTTCAAATCCATATTGAAGGCTGCAGCCCTTGACCTTCTGCAGCAAGCGCTTCAGGTCCTCCTCAGTTTCAGCAAGCAGGGTTGTGCCATCTGCATTACACAGATTGTTGATGAGTCTACCTCCAAGCCTGATGTCACATTTCTCCTCATAGAACCCAGCCTCCCAGATAATCTGTTCTGCATATAGATTGAAAAGGTATAGAGATAGGACATATCCCTGGCTTACGCCCTTCCCAATTTTGAAACATGCAGTGTTTCCCTGCTTTGTTATGACGACTAACTCCTGGTCCAAGTATAGTTTTTGCATAAGCACAATCAAGTGTTCTGGGATTCCCATTCTTTTCAGAGTCGGCCACAGTTTGTAGTTATCCACACAGTCAAATGCCTTTCCATAGTCAATGAAACCCAGATAGACATTCCTCTAGTACTCTCTGCTTTCAGTCAAGATCTATCTGACATTAGTTATAATATCCCTAGTACCATGGCCTCTTCTTATTTTATTTTATTATTTTGTGTGTGTGTTGTGTGTACCGTCAAATCAGATCTGACTGGTACAGGAGGAGATTGTTTCTCCTTCTCCAGCAGAGCATCTGGTGGATTTGAACCGTGCACCTCTGGGATTGCAGTATACCTTCTTGCCACTAGGCCACCAGAGCTCGCTGCATGGCCTCTTCTAAACCCAGCCTGTACTTCAGGCAGTTCTCTGTTGATGTGCTATTCCAACAACAACAACAACAACAACAACAACTATTGCTTAGCCCCCACATAGAGAGATGGTCTCCAGTGATCTTAACTGTGGACAAATGATATTTCAAATCATCAAGAGCTGTGGGACAAATATAAGGAACTCTTTGCACTTTGTGAGAGATAGTGGTGGGAGACTGTGAAGACACTGTAAGAATCAGTGGTGAAGAGAGGGTGAAGAGACTTTGACATTTCTGTGAAGTAACTGTGGCAAGATGTAACCAGAGGAAGCTTGGAGATGGAGTCACAGTTAAAGGTTTTACCTGCTGGATGATTGAATGAAAAGCTGACTTGTAACTGTTCTGAAATAAAGTTTGTTGTATTAATTGAGGAAACCAGAGGTTAATTTGTGCTGCTGAACTGAACTTGGACTTTCAGTAACTGAGGTATGTGTCTTACTGTTAATCTGACTTGAGACTGCTGACCTAAATCTGAACTTACATTGTGTGATTTTTTCCATTCCCCAAGCTATTCCTTAATAAACCCCGCAACTTTGAGTAAAGGCTGTGAGTCAAGTTGCAATGAACCATTGGACTCAATGATTGCTAGAAGTAGAGGCAAGATCTCGTGGGGTGGCATGTCTGACCATGTAGCTATATGTATGGTACAGGGATGTTATTGATGGGGAAAGTTCCCCTTTATGAAGCAGGTAGAAGTCAGACTTAGCAACCTTTATGTTATATCTGCTCCTTTAACACAGTCTAAGGTATGTTCAATATTCTTCATCAATACCACAGACTGTTCTAATGAAAACAACAGTACTCTTCAGTAATTGGAACACCAAGCTGCTTTAGGGACTTTGCAGTCATATCTGTCCTGGGCAGCATATTCTGGGCAGCGGTGACTTTTGATCCCCTTGTTTGGGTGCAGATAGCCACTTTTGCCTTTCAGCACCTATGTTACTGTTAGGTGCCATTGAGTGGAGTAGAACTCATAGCAACGCTGTGAATGTTGATCTGATCCCTGCCCTATTCTGTGCCAACTTTACAATCACTGACACACTCAACTCGATTGCCGTAGTCATTGTGTCAATCCACCTGGTAGAGGATCTTCCTCTCTTTCGCTGTCCCCCTACCTTTACATACATGATGTTCTTTCTACTCCAAGTAGTACCCTTACCTAGCAATATACCCAAAGTATATGAGATGAAGTTTCTCTATCTTTGCCTCAAAGAAGCACCCTGGATTCACCTTCTTCAAGATATATCTGTTTATTCTGTTTATTTTTAAATAAAATTATTATTTTATACTAGTTTACTTATAAAGTTCATATACATTGTTCTTCACACTGGGTTTTCCCATTTACTTTACCCACCCTCTACCTGTCAAATTGTGTGACCCTATAATTACCCATCCTCATCCCTCTGCTTTTCCCCACCTGTGGATCCTCACACAACGCCCCAGCAGGAAAAAAATAAGATTGGTTCAGCCAGTCTTCATACCAGACCAAAGAACAGAAGGCATTTGGAGCTGAGCCCCAATTCTCTAGGACACATTGCTAGAGCCAAGGGCATTGTGTCGGGGGATACAGATCCTGGCAAGCTTGCTAATGGGTACTCTGAGACTTTCCTGAAAGAGGCAATGAAAGTGGAGAGCATATTGCTTGGCTTCTTTAGTGTGAACGATGGTGAATTCAGCTTTAGTGGAGTGACAACTCCTGAAGTGACTGATCCCGTTGGACATATACTCCAAACAGTGAGAAGAGACCCTATTACAGGAGGATGGTCAACAAGTAAGACCTGCAGGAAAGTACGCTGCTATTTGAGAATTCCCAACTTTAATCCCACCAAGTGTCCAATATCAGGAAAGAAGAACAAAAGTCTTGGGGTTATTTCCTTCCCTAACCATTTACATTATTTCATACCTTTGCATATCTGATAAGCACAAAACTTTCCTCCTCCTAAAGAGAAGTTTGCAATATATCATTGACATAGTGTTAGTTCTTGAAAAGCATAATATACATTATAACATCTAAAGAGACAAAACGGTATTAGTACTGTTAACCACTGATGGCTTTCCCCCTTCATTACAAGGTATAAAGGGAGCAACAGAGACCAAAGGGTACCCAGCAAGCAAATTAGTATACATCTAGAACTCGAAAACTAGGTCAGAGCTAGAGAAACAAAACAACCAGAGACAAATGACACAGAAATAAAATAATAAGTACCAAATTAATAGTCAAAGAACTACAACAGAACACCAATAAAATATTCTTTTAAATGGTGGTAAGATATAAATTGCAAAATTTTATATTTCAACCACTTTTTCATATATACATGTACCATGACTGTCACCTTCATCATTTTGTATAACCATCACAGCAATTAATTTTTTAAAAAAATTCATCATGTCGTACAGTTACACAGTTTTCCTTGAGCAATAGTTGAATGTGTTGAACTTGGTTAGATGGCACCTAACAACAAAAGAACAATCTGAGAATCTCTTCTAATTAGGTAGAAACTAGTATTAGAGATAGTCTTTCAGGATGGAAAAGATACCGTATTTAGCTTTAAAAGTTTATACTGCAACTTTTAGCTAGGTAATCTTGGGTTGTTGTTGTTGTTGTCATGTGCTGTCAAGTCACCTGCAACTCATAATGACCCTGTGTACAACAGCTCTGAAGCCTGCGCTGTTCCGAGCCAGTCTCATTGACTCCGACACACCTACCTTCATTGCCCTAGTTACTTTAAAAAAAAAAAATTCATTTTTTTTTTTGTGTGTGTGTACCATCAAATTGGATGTGAGTGGTATAGGAGAAGATTGTCCCTCCTTTTCCAGCAGTGTCCTAGTTACTATATCAATCTATCTCATCTGGGGGCTTTCTCTCCTATGCTGTCCCTCCACCCTTCCAAGCAGGATACTGTGCTCCAAAGATCGGCCCCTCTGGCCACATGCCCAAAGTATGTGAGATGGAATGTCAAAATCCTAGCCTCCAAGGAGAAACTTGGTTTCAACCTCTCTAGGAAAGACCTGTTTGTTTTCCTGGCAGTCCATGGTATTTTCAGTACTCTACTCCAGCACCACAACTCAAAGAAAGGCATTAATTCTTCTTCCGTCATCCTTAGTCATTGTCCAACTCTTTGATGCATGGCAAGTAATTGTGATGACCATGGCCTGGATCAGGTGCACCTTAGTCTCTAGACTGACATTTTTGCTTCTCAGTACTCTGGAAAGGTCCCTGACAGGAGACTTTCTCAGTGCAGTTTGTTTTTTACTTCCTTGAGTAGTCTTAACTCTTTTAATCTCCTCTATAGGTAGATAAAGAGGGACTGTTCTTACCTAATTCATACCTTTTAAAAAAGCCAATAGCAAAGAAAAAAAAAAGAAATTTCTATTAAGTGGACTCTGGTTCAAGGTGGCCCCATTTGTGTCAGAATAGAACTGAGTTCCCCCAAGCATTTTCTCCTTTTCTTAAAAAAATTTATTTTGTTTGTTGAAAGTTTACAAATCATATTGCATTTTATTTCAGTCATTTGCATAGAGTTTTCAATAGCTGATTTTTCAGTAGCAAGTCACCACATCTTTTTTCCAAGGCATTTCTGGGTGGAATTCTCCTCCAAACATTTGGCTGGCAGACAAAGTATATCAACCTTTTGCACCATCCAGGGCTTCCTGAGTATGATTGTTATTACGCTCAACATTTAGATGATTAGAATTTGTCATGTGGCAGATAACATAATCACTAATTTAGCAAGTTGAAACAAATACAATTTTCATCTATGCTTTCCTCTGTGGACCAAGGCAAACTTTCACCATTGAACATGGAAAGAGAAGAAACTGGGGTGGGGGGACAATTACTTTGAGAACATCAGATAACCACCTTCATCTTGTGCCATAATGTCTAAAGAAGATTAGTGCACTTGGTTTGCATTTTTTTAAATTTAAATTTATTATTAATTTCAGTAAAAATTTACAGAGACTTTGGATTTCCATTCATTCATTGTTGTACTTTTCTCCCCTCCCAACCCTCCCCCATAGTACTCTACCATCTTGGAAAAGTAAAAGAAAAATTCGTTCGTTGTTTTACAAACCCTCTCCCAGGTCCACGCCACCATGTAGCCTTTGCTCTAGACTCCTGTGATGACAAAAATACCTAATCACATATCCCTTTTAAACAGTTTTCTCCCTCATCTGTTTCAATGCAGTATACATTATTGAACCCATCTTTCTCAGTCTCTTCCCAAACCCAAGGTCAGTCCTATTTTACAACAGTGGCACCATGCAGTATTTGTCCTTTTGTGATTCAGATACTTCACTCAGCATAATGTCCTCCAGAGTCACCCATTTTGAATAATATTGCATGAGTTCCTTATTTTTCAATGCAGCATAGTATTCCATTGTGTGAATATACCACAGCGTCTCTACCCATTCGTTTGTTGATGGGCACTTAGGTTGTTTCCAACTCCTTGCTAGTGTGAACAAAGTCATGATAAACATGGGTGTGCATATATCTGCTTGGATGTCAATTATGGTCTCTTTGGGATATATTCCCAGTAGAGGAATTGCTGGGTCAAATGGTATCTCTATTTGCAAATTTTTGAGAAGGCGCCATACCACCTTCCACAGTGGTTACACAATTTTACACTCCCACCAACAGTGAATAAGTGTTCCAGTTTCTCCACAACCTGGCCAGCATTTGTTGCTTGCTGTTCTGTTAAATTTTGCTATTCTGACTGGGGTGAGATGGTATCTCATAGTTGTTTTAATTTGCATCTCCCTTAGAGTTAGGGATTTTGAACATTTCTTCATGTGCCTGTTAGCCATCTGAATGTCTTCCTCGGTGACGTGTCTGTTCATATCCTGTGCCCATTTTTCTATTAGATCATTTACCTTTATCTTGTTTTGGTGCTCAAGTATTTTATAAATTCTGGATATAAGTCCCTTATCTGATATGTCATTACCAAATATTTTTTCCCAGTCTGTGGCTTCCCTTTTTACCCTGTTGGAGTTTTTGGATGTGCATAGGGATTTGATTCTTAGAATATCCCATTCATCTATTTTATCTTCTCCTGGTTGTAGCTTTGGCTTTCATTTTTAAGGCCACCTACTACAGTAACGTTATGTAAAAGTTGGGTGTCAGGTGTTTAGACAGGGGTGCAATTTTGGTGCTCGCCTTCAATGTTTTTTTCCTTATATATTCTTCTGACTGATGATCATTTGATGTCTAAAAATACACAGTTTTATTCAAGGATAAACACACTTTTCTCCTGTAATCGCCAGTGCAATGACTTTAGAAATTGGTTCATCAGCCTTCGCCACTCCCCATCTTGCTGTTAACACGAACACAGAAATTATAATATATGGATTTGAGTTTTAGTGTTTGAAACTGTTAAACACTAATGTGTCCCTATTTGCCACCAGTGGGACTATTTGAGTGACTATAAAATAATAAAAGTGTTTTTCTTTAAAAGGTGAACTAGAAATAGGCCAAAAAGTTAATTCCCCCAAATCACAAATGCTAAATATTTAAAGCACCCTTTTCAGGGTTAGTCCTAGATTTCAGATTTCCTGCTAGGTCCTCTCATTATCAGCCCTTCTGTGATTCGGTAATTTCCCCTGTCCTAAGTGGTCCCTTTCCCGGAGGTTTACTAGGAGTAAGTGCCAGCCCCTCTCCTCTATCCTTGGTGGGCGAGGCTGGCCAGGTTGTCACCACAAAGCCCTTTATTGTGACTCACACGTCACAGAACTCTGGGTATAAAAGCGCAGCGCCCGCGCTAGCTCCTCGCCAGAAAGTGGTTCACCGTACAGGTAGGTGGCGGGGGTGCCGCCCGCGGGGACCCTGGCGCGCGGGTAATAGAGGGCGCGAAGGCGCCAGTGGGCACCTCTCTCCAGGTGGCCCTGCACTCCGCGAGACCGGACCAACCAGCCGCTCTGGATTTTCCCACCGCACCTCGAGGGCGGGTCTGAGGGCGGGAGGGGCCAGGGCGTGGGAAGTGTGCGGAGGGCGGAGCCGACCTTGCTCTGGGTCTTCGGGGCGTGGTGCCTCCCACCCCTCCCCAGAACTTGTTTTTAGGAGAAAACACGCTTTCCGAACCTTGACTTTTACAAGTGAATGGAGGACCAGCGAAGGGAACTTTAAGTTTGCCATGTAGTTCATGGTTTTGAATAACAAAAATCCACAAGGTTGGGGTTTAAAGGGCTTGAACTTGGGGCACCAAGTTCCTGTGCTGGCCTGTCTCTGTAGTTTCTTCACTTTGCCTCACTTGGGCAAGTTTTGGACTGGTTTAGCTTGTTCGATCAAAGAAGAAGACAGTGACCAAATTAGATGCCCACATCAAGATGGATGGTACAAGATGGATTGATGGAGGTGTGTGGGGGTGGTGGTGAGGGAAATAAGAAGAATCTGTTCTGGAAAATAATGTATACAAATTTTGTAAACTGGTATTAAAAAAATAAATGGGTTGACACAGACATTGCCGAAATGGGCTGTGTGTCAGAGATGGTGAGGATGGCACAGGATAGGACAGGATTCAGATTTGTTGTTCGGAGGGTTGCTAGGAATTGTATTAGGCTTCCAGGCACCTAGTAAAACAACAAAAACAGTCAATTATTCTCCCCAGGCTGAAAGATTGTAACTGGAACTTTGTCCATACAATGGAGGCTAGAAATGAGAAAATGAATTAACATGAAGAAAGAGGGCACAGCTCCCCTCTAGGGGATTCAAGCTCAGTATAAGGGGCTTCTTGGCCTTTAGATTTCAGCCCTTTCACCAGGTCTTTTTGACTATGAATTTTCAACTGAAGACTGATTTGTCATCATTTCTGGAATCAGAGTTTATGTCCTTGCAACAGGTACTTCCACAAGGCAATTGGATTGTGATAATTCGTCATGGCTTATTTGCCAAGACAGCGTACAGTGAAAACCATCTTAGCGGGTGGTGGTTTTAATGTGTAAGTATTTCTTTTAAGGTAAGTATCAACTAGGGGGAGGTGACCATCTTTTCTCAAGTAACAGTATTGGAAACCCATGAGAGTGAGGACTAAGTGAGATTTATCAGGTAAAGGAGCTCTGGTGGATTAGTCTGCGGGAGCTACAGTGCTAACTGAGCCCAGCAGCTTGGGAGAAAGATAGGCAATCGCCTGTGCGATTGACAGCTTCTGAAAAGCCCCTGGAGTATCAGCTATGAATTGGTTCCAACTCCATGGCCATGAATTGTTCTGCAGGCCCTTCAAGTGTCCTAGTGCTGCAGGGTGTTAATAGATTGGTTTGGGGAGCTCATCATTTGCTTTGTACTCAGTGGGGAAAAGATTGAAAAGTCTGCTTCCATAAAGACTCCAAAAGACCAATTTGTTGCCTTTGAGTCAGAACTGCTTCACAGCTGGGCTCCAGAAAGTTTTTAGAGACTATAAATCTAACAGGAAGAGATTGCCCATCTTTCTCCCTCTGAGCTGCTAGATTCTAATTACATGCTTTTGGCTTGAAAAGGCCCTATCCACTAGGGCCAAGGCCCCACAGGCTTCCATATCCTTGGAAACCTGTGGGGCAGTTCTCTTCTGTCTTATGAGGTCACCATGGTTTGAGTTTTGTCACAGTGGGCAATGGGTTTTATTTTTTGTTTTGCGGTCTCTGGGTAGGCAAATGATTTGCTTTAGATTACTGGCCAAAGAGTTGGCTGTTAAGAATCAGGGGGAAAAGTGGTCAGGTCTGCTTCTGTAAAAATTACCACTAAAACCCCCAGTGCTGTTGAATCAGTCCCTACTCATTGAGTTTTGAAGGCTCCGTCTAACATACTTTGGACATGTTGTGAGGAGAGACCGGTCCTTAGAGAGGGACATCATGCTTGGGAGGGTGGAGGGACGGCACAGGAGAGGAAGGCCCTCTATGAGGTGGATTGATTCAGTGACTGGGATAATTGG
>NW_006399792.1:1927444-1928550 GCF_000299155.1 Elephantulus edwardii
CTCTTAGCAACCCTATGAAGGAGAGTCCTCAACGCTTGGGTGTCTTTCATCCTCTCTCCAGGTTCATAGGGTTTCTGTATATACTCTCTCTATATAACTATATATATATAGTTGTTGTTGTTAAGTGCCATAGAGTCAACCAAGCATGACTTATAGTGACACTATGAACAAAAGGCCCGAAGCCTTTCTATAACTATCATCATTTATTTAAGGTCATATAGAGTGTCCAGAGGCATGTTGTTAAGAAAGTGGATGCCACTCCTGCTTCCAAACCTGTCTTAAACTGGGAGCTCCACCAAATACTGTCCACTATAAGTAACTATTATGGCATTTGACACCCCAATGGCACAACGTTCAGCATCACAACAACCCAGGTTACCTCAGTACAGCATATTGACAGAAGAGTGCTGTACCACTTAGAAGAATGTTCCTCCAAAATATAATAACAACCAACTTTTAAATACAAATGCCCTACCCAATGTCTTCTTGACTCTACACAAGAGGCTTAAATAAAAAACAACCAATATAGTATGTTTTCGTTGTTATGTACCATTGAGTCACCAGCAACGTATTGTAACCCTATGTACAGCAGTTCTGAATCCTTTCCTGTCCTGAGCCAGTCTCATCAATTCTGACACCCCCCACCCCCATTGCCCCAGGTAACCTGACAAAGTGTGGAAATTTTTGAACAATATCACTAATATCACCCACAAGCAAGATCCTGCTGAAGATTATCCAAAAATGACTGAAACAGTACATCATCAGCAAAGAAATGCCAAATGTGCAGGCTGTGTTTAGAAGAGGTTATGGCATTAGGGACATCAAGACAACATTAGATGGATGTTGGCTGAAAGCAGAGAGTACCAGAGGAAAATCTATCTGTGCTTCATTGATTATGCAAAGGTATTTGACTGTGTGGATCACAGCAAATTGGGTTAACCTTGAGAACAATTGGAATCCCAGAAAACTTAATTGTGCTCATGTAAAACCTATACTTGGACCAGGAAGCAGTAGTCAGAACAGAGCAGTAAAATGCTGTATGGTTCAGGATCAGGAAATGTGTGTGTCAAAGATGCATTCTCTCACCATACCTTTTTTTTTTTTTT
>NW_006399792.1:1929360-1938122 GCF_000299155.1 Elephantulus edwardii
ATAATCTCCATATTATACTTTGACCCACCTTTCACTTTTAAGTATATTTTGTGTGACAAAGTGTACATGTGATTTTTACCACATGAAAAACGAATTCCAGTTTAAAAAATATCAACCAAAAAACCACCAGAGTTATTGTCTTCTGTATGATATCCCATAATATTGAATTAATTAATGGTTTTATGTTCTAGGCAGGAATACCGGGATCTTGCACTGCTTACAAAAAACTTGTATATGGGCTTGATGAAGGCCAAATCCCCTCAAATGCATGAGTTACGCCATGGTAAACCTATACAACTCAAAAAATGTGTCACCAGAAAAGGCACTCTGCCTCCATTAGAAAGTAAGTTCCTTAAGTTCTCTGTTAAAGCTGCACGCGTGCCATTTTGCTTATTTTCAGAGAAATGTTTCAATATGCTTACCCACACTCATACTTCCTAAAGCTTTGCCATTTTTCTTTATACCATACTCCCTGTAGCTTTGTAATTTTTCTTCAGTATTAGAATATGAACTTTGTAATGTGATAAATATGCAGTTTGGTTTTTTTAATTTTTTTTTTTGTGTGTTGTTTTTTTCTTTATTTTTTATTTTATTTTTTTTTTTAAAATATGCAGTTTGACTAAATTATGTGTGGTGGAAAATGGAAAGTCAGTTGTTTGGTATGTTTGCTTTTTCAGCAATCAAAAAGGAAAAAGTTCGTGAAATAAATCGCCTGAATGAACTCCAAAATGAACGAAATGTAGCTAAGAGAGTTCAGCAGGCCCTAAAAGACAAGCCAGGAGGTTTGAGACAACCTCTCCCACCCATCGCAAGAAGATGAAGTGCTCTGCAACTTCGACTATGTCAACTTCAGAGGTATATGAGTGCTCTGGTGGATGAGCCGGCTCCCTAGACATGGGTTGGGTTAAGAACCATTCTTAAAGATCCAGGTCATGTTCCTGTACACACTTGCTGTTTTGTATGATGGCTAACAGCTGCATGAAAGTGCAGCTTGAATAATGATTTGCAATGCTTATTTTGATTTTTGTAAAATTGCCATAATGAAATATTAATTTGGATTTCACCTTGGAGATCCCAAGGAGGGATGAGAAAGATAACTGGACAGAATTTTTTTTTAAGAAAAAATTCATACTGATTTAATCACAAAGTTAGTATACATTGTTTTTCACACCAAATCTTTCCCCTTTCCTGTACCCATCCCTCCCTCCACCCATCAAATTGTGTGACCCTATGATTAAGCCCTTCACCCCCTTGGATCCTCATACTCATTCTACAACAATGGCCTTATACAATATTTGTCTTTATGAGACTGAGTTCTCTTAGCATAATGCTCTTCAGTCTCTCCCAAGTTAGGTAGTAATTTACAAAATCATTACTCCTGCATGCTACATAGTATTCCATTGTGTGAACATACCATAATTTCTCAATCCATTCCATTGTGGCTGGATGTTTGGGCTGTTTCCATGTTCTTGCTATGGTGAATAATGCTGTTATGAACATTGGTGTACAATTCTCCATTTGTGCCTCAGTTATTTTTTTCTCAGGGTATATTCCAAGTAGTGGAATAGTTGGGTTATATGGAATTTCTATGTTCAGCTTTTTGAGAAAACGTTAATCTGCTTCCCAGAGTGGTTATACCATTTTACAATCCTGCTAACAACATGTAAGAGTTCCTATCTCACCATACCCTCTTCAACATTTTATTACTTGCTGCCCTGCTAAACTTAGTCAATGCTACTGGGGTAAGATTGTATCTCATTATAGTTTTGATTTACATCTCTCCTCTTGCCAATAATTTTGATCATTTCTTCATGTGTCTGGCCATCCAAATGTCCTCCTCTGTGGAAAAAAATCTTTCCATGCCTCTTTCCCCCTTTGTAATTGAATTATCAGTATTTTTCTTCTGGATGCCCAGAATTATTCTGTAAACTCTTAGTATGAGACCATTATCAGTGATGGTATTTCCAAATGTTTGTTCCTAGTTGGTAGGTTTTCTTTTCACCCTGTTGGTGTAAACAGGGTCCACATCTCACACCATACACAAAAATCAACTCAAGGTGGATCAGAGACTTGAGAGTAAAATTCCAAACCATTAAATTTTATCCTCTCCAGATTGTGCATTTCTGGCTGTGTTTGGCCATCTAAGCTTGACCCCAGTTTGCCTCTGATAAAATTTATGGTTTGGGGCTTTACTCCCAGGTCTCTGATCCACCTTGAGTTGATTTTTGTGTATAGTGTGAGATGTGGCTCCTGTTTCAGCTTTCTGCAGATAGCAGTCCAGTTTTGCCAGCACCATTTGTTGAAGAGCTGTCATTTCTGATATTCCTTGTTGAATGTCAGTTGATCCAAGATAGATGGGTCCATTTCTGGGTTTTCAATTCTGTTCTATTTGTCTATGTGCCTGTCATTATACCAGTACCATGCTGTTTTGGTTACTCACGCTGTGTAGTAGGTTTTGAGGTCAGGAAATGCTATGCCTCCCACTTTTTCAGAAGTGCTTTGCTTATTAAGGGTCTCTTTCCTGGGTGGAACTTTTAAAGTAATAGAACTCCAAAATATACTTTTATTTATATTTATTTTTTTAGCATCTAAAAATAACTTTTATTTTAAGTCATAGTTTGCTCTTTCAAGTTGTAAATTCCTTTACTGAGAATATTAAATTTATATTTTAAAACTCTTCTCTTAATTTTTTTCTCACATGAGCTTGACCCTCCTTTTCAGGTGCATTTATTTTTTTTAATTTAATTTTATTAATTTTAATGAACATTTACAGAGATTTCGGATTTTCATTCATGCATTGTTGCATAGATTTATTTTTAAGGGCTATGGAGAGAACTTTTAAAATTATAGAACTTTCAAACTATACCTCTTATTGTATTTGATTAAGAAAATTTCAGGTTTCTTTTAAAGGCTCTGTAGTTTCTAATTTTCAATAATATGTCAGTTATGATTCTCAAGTAGACTTCAACATAGCAAATAAAATATTTTTATGTAAAACGTGCCTTATTTCCCATGAAGCCTGTGAGGAACACATGTGAGCATAAAACCTTGTTGTGTGTCATTTTGTTGACTGCAACTCAGCAACCCCACAAACAATGGCTCTGAATACTACCTTCTTCTGAGCCAATCTCACCAACTTCAACACTTGATTCTTTTGAGAAGAGTCACCATGTCAGTCCTTTTTTTTTTTTTTTCAGAATTCTAGAAGTTTGTTGTGCACTAGGCTACTCAGCAAGGGGAGTAGCCGTGAGGGTTGGGCTTAGGGGGTTTACATGGGGCCATTGCAATGGCTCAATGGTGCATAAAGTTTCTGGTCTTGGGGAATGTCCTGACACTGGATTTCTGAGTTGAGCTTCCACCTCCATTTTTATTTTCAGCCTAACATTCCCACCTTTGGGGTGATAGGGGGCTACAAGGTCTTCTGGCTGCTTCCTGCTGGATGGAGCATGGTGGGATTTAAGGAAGCAGGTATATTTTGCTGTCTCATTTGGAGGGAGCGGTCTGTACTTCATCATGCACAATTCACTGATGGCTTGGTTGGTAAATGTACGAAACTTTTTCTTCGGTTTTCAAGGGGAGGAACGCTCGCAAGACTTGAGGGAGCTCTGGCAGCCTCGTGAGACCCACCCTTCTTCCTGTACACGTGGGAGAGGATGTGTTACCTTCTGATTCAGAGCTTGGATCATGTTTCAGGAACCAGTGTCCCCTGTGGCCATGGTCTTTACCTGAAAAAAGGAGACTTTGTGGCATCTTGCTCAGATGAAACACTCCCGGGATGGAGCCAGTGGAACCAATAGGTAAAAACGACAATGTGTATTTAAATCTTGACACCTCACAAAAGTTATTTGAATCCCTCTCATTGCTTTTGTGTAGTTCACCGATCTAGGATTGCCTGTCAATTCAAAACTCAGTTTAACTTGAAACAAAGTGGAGCAAAGGGCATGTGTCTCTTAAAAATGGGACTCAGACAGGGCTGCCCTTTCTCACTGTCCCTACTCAGTGTGCATCAGATGTCCTCGCCAGAGCAACAACAGCTAATCAAAGATAGAATAGGGTGCAGAAGGAAGTCACTGGGCACTTTGGGAAGCAGATGGACACTACTTTCTCAGCACAGCTGCTGAAGTCCTTCCTTATCATTTACAGGATGGCACCTTGGACTGTGCTTCCTAGGTGCTATGTAGAAGGATGGGCATGAGGAAGTGTGAAACAAGCAGATCCGGGGGTCTCAGTTACCTGTCATGCTCCCAGGTAATCAAATTGACCATGTGGAAAACTGACCCTCAGTTCCATCAGAGAGGCCAGGGTCCGGTGACGAAGGTGTCTGCTCCCTCATCACTCTGTGCCTTCTGCTTCAGTGCACCCAGGCCCCCCTGGCAAGAGCTGGGACCATGACAGGTAACCCACAGGCCACGCAAAGACCTGGGACCATGACAGGTAACCCACAGGCCACGCAAAGACTTTCACTCCAGGGTCCAGTGAGGAAGGTGTCTGTTTGCTCAGCCATGGATCTTAAAGCCTTCAGCACACACGCTGCTGTTTACAGTGATGGGAGATGAGGGAAACCTTGTGGGCAATCTTGGGACCATGAAGGTAACCACCTGGTCGTACAACAGCTTGAAGCTCATTTCCGTCATTTCTGTCAGGGAGTCAAGCGTCTAGTGATGCAGGTCCGTGTTCAGCCATGTCACTTAAGGCTTCTACATCCACACACCCCTGCAGTTTACAGGGTGGGAGGTGAGGGCTTCCATCTGCTCACAGCTTTTTGATCCAGGAGGCGATCATGGTCTTGAGCCAGAAGCGGGCTTTGCTGCAACTTGCTCAGAAGAGACTCTCCAAGGATGTGCTGAAAAACCTCGGACCATGACAGGGAGCTCACTGGCCTGCTCAAAACTTGAACCTCAGTTTCATCAGGGAGTCCAGGGTCCAGTGATGAAGGTGCATGTTCAGCTGTGTCACTTCAGGCCTAATCCTTCAGCGCACACGCTGTTTCTTGTGATGTTGGTGTTGGGAGAGGAGGACCACCATCTGGCAAAAAGGTTAACAGGATGCAATTCTTCAGCCGCAAGTCCTCTTATTCCAGGTCCCCAGCAAACCTGGACCGAGGCCTGTGGTGATGGCTCCCTCACAGCAGCCCCAGCTGCCTCTGTCAACAGAAGGTCTCTGTTCTGATGGCTCCTTCAATCTCTGGCCCCAAGCACACATGTTGAGGTTGGCTTCTTTTCAGGGTCATCAGTCCTTCTTGTAGAGAATCTTCCTCTCTTGCACGGACCCTCCAACTTTTAAGCACTGTATCATTCACTAAGGACTGGTGTATTAATATTTTACTTTTCTAAGATTAGAAGCAGACCAGTGCTAAACAATGTAGCGTCAACATTGTCTCAAAAGTTTTATGTGCATTTCTAACAGCAACAGGCCCTCCTTCATTCAGTTCCCTCACTCCTCTATGTTTTCTGAGTTTGGTGGTTTGCCAGAAGGTCTCCCAGAGACTCAAACCCATGAGGGGATGACTCATGACCCTGTAGATACGCAGGCTGCTTTTACAGAGATGTAATATAGTCAGAATGTGGAAATTATTGAGCAATTTCACTAATATCCTGCAAGCAAAATCCTGCTGGAGAGTATCTAAAAATGACTGGAATCGTACATTGACAGAGAAGTATCAGAAATATAGCTGGGTTTAAAAGGAATCATGGCACTAGAGACATTATCACCAATGTCAGATGGATCTTGGCAGAAAGCAAAGAGTATCGGAGAAATGTCTATCTTTGTTTCATTGACTATGCAAAGATATTTTGCTAACGTTGAGGAAAAAGGGAATCTCAGAACACTTGACTGTGCTTATGCAAAACTTATACTTGGACCCCAGAACAGAGCAAGGAAACACTGTATGGTTCAAAATGGCTAAAGGGGTGTATCAGGATTGGAGGAAGACTCTTCAACAACCTACATTAATGCAGATAACACAACCTTGCTTGCTACAACTGAGGAGGACATGAGGCATTTCCTGCAGAAGGTCAAGGAGTGTGTAGTCTGCAGAAGGTCAAGGAGTGTGTAGTCTTCAATATGGATTGAAGCTCAACATCAAGAAGACAAAGATTCTCAACAGTAGGCCAATTGGCAGCACCATGATAGATGGAGAAGGGATTGAGGTTGTTAACAGCTTCAGCTTGCTCAGCTCCACAGTCAACACTCTTGGAACAAGCAGTCAGGAAATCAAAAGATGAATTGAACTGGGAAAATCTGCAGCCAGGAACCTTCCCAGAGTACTGAGAAGCAAAGATGTCAGCCTAGAGCCTAAGGTGTGCCTGATCCAGGCCATCGTCTTTCCAATTACTTGCTATACATTAGAGAGCTGGGCAATGACTAAAGATGGCAGAAGAATTATTAATGTCTTTGAGTTGTGGTGCTGGAGAAGAGGCTTGAACATACTATGGGGTACCAAGAAAACAAAGAGGTCTGTCTTGGGGAGTGTGAAACCAAATTTCTCCTTGAAGGCTAGGATTTTGAAACTGTCTCACATATTTTGGGTACGTGGCCAGGAGGGTTTCTTGGAGAAGGAGATCATACTCAGAAGGGTAGGATTTTGAAACTGTCTCACATATTTTGGGTACGTGGCCAGGAGGGTTTCTTGGAGAAGGAGATCATACTCAGAAGGGTGTAGGGATAGTGAAGGATAGGAACACCCCAGATGAGATGGATTGATACAGCAACTGGGGCAATGGGGGTAAGGCTGTCGGAGTCAGTGCAGACTTCAGAGCTGTTGTACATAGTGTCACTATGAGTCACAGGAGACTCAATGGCACACAACAATAACAACAATGTAGTCAGTAAATTCTTAGGCCTTCAGGGCAGAACTGAGACTAAGGCCACATAAAGAAGACACAATCTGTTGGGAAATGGAATAGAAACGCTGTTCTCTTACACAAGAGATCATTCTTTGTATCTGGCAACTTGTCAGGGAACCTGCCATTGATAATTTCAAGGATGATGAAACTTTATCTCACACATTTATTTTCATTTTGTTGTAAGCAAGAGCAAATCCTTGAAAAAAAACCAAAAAACAAAACCCAAAACATTTTACTGGACAGAGAAACTGAAAAAGACTTTCAATGAGAAGGATTGACAGAGTGACTACAACAGTGGCATAAGCAAGGTGGATATAAGGATGGCACAGGGCCAAGATCTGTTGTTCATAGGGTCATTAAGAGTCATAGATGACTTGAGAGCACCTAATGATAACAAGGTAAGAATCTAAACCATCTCTTAGAAGAAATCACTGTGTAGTGTGATTTTTGCTATAAATATAATGTGGAGAAAAAGAAAAGGAAAAATGTTGAGTGGTATTATGGACTGTTAATTCATTTTAGCCACAATTTCGTAGACTTGGAAGATGCTTCTTTTTAACAAATTCTGCTGAGTCAGGCGGAGATGAACTGGCAGGGCACATCTGCATATGTAGTTTGGTAGATTAGATTCACAGCACTGCAAAACTTACGTACATAAAAGTGGAAGAAAATTCATTAAAGCAAAGTTGGAGATGACCTTTCTGATTGGTAAAGAAAGCAACAGACAAAAATAGAATGTGAGGTGCATTTTGTTTTAAATCTTCTGTTTAAGGAATCTATATGGGGAGGTAGTTTCGTTATGAAACATGAAGCAGGTAGAGGACTTGAGGTAGAACTTGTAAAGCAGGAACTTTAATAAACTAAAGCAGTCTTTTTCTTTTTTTTTTTTTACTATTTTATTTAAAAAATTCCAAAACAAATTCAAACACATCCTTTCAATTTCCCTCACCCCCTCCTCACCCATCGAATTGTACAACCCAATGATTAATCCCCTGTTCCCCCTGTACATCCACATCCTTCTGCTTCCAGCCTCTCCCACCCCTCCTGGATCCTTATACTCATTAAGTCCTATACAATATTTATCCCTGTGAGACTGAATTAGTTCACTCAGTGTAATGCTCTCCAGTCCCTCCCAAGTGAGGTAATAATTTACGAAGTTATTACTCCTGTGTGCTGAGTAGTATTTCATTGTGTGAATGTACATAATTTCTCAATTCATTAATTTGTGGTTGGACATTTGGGCTGTTGTCATGTTCTTGTGATGGTGAATAATGCTGCTATGAACATTGGTGTACAAATCTCAATTTGTGCTTCAGTTCTCATATTCTCAGAGTATATTTCAAGTAGTGGAAAGAGTTTTCACAGAAGAAGAAAACATGAAAAAATGCTCCAAATCACTGGCAATAAGAGAGATGCAAATCAAAACCACAATGAGATATCATCTCACTCCAGTAAGGTGGCAAAGTTTAACAGGGCAGCAAGTAATAGATGTTGGAGAGGATGTGGCGAGAAACGAACTCTTATGCATTGGTGGGATTGTAAAATGGTACAACCATTCTGGAAGGCAGTTTGGCATTGCCTCAAAAAAGTTGAACATAGAAATTCCATACGACCCAGCTTTTTCTTGTGACTGTGATTGTTCTTGTGACTAATGTACGTACATTCAAGGTATTTGAGATTATAATGATGACTTTGTTGAGGAAATGAGACTTTTCTCTTTCCTATGTTTGTTGTTGTTATGTGCCGTCGAGTCACTTGCGACTCATAGCGACCCTATGTACAACAGCCCTAAACTCTGCTCTGTCCTGTGCCAATCACACTGCCTCTGACACTCCCATCCCGATTATCCCAGTCACTGAATCAATCCACCTAATAGAGGGCCTTCCCCTCCTGCGCTGTCCCTCCACCCTCCCAAGC
>NW_006399792.1:1946882-1947698 GCF_000299155.1 Elephantulus edwardii
TCATGTGCATTTGGCATCAGGCCAAAACCAGTTTTAACTTTTCTCTCCTTTTCAGTAGTAGCTAAGGTAACCATTTTAGCTCTACTTTCTAAGTCTCTAACTCGTTAGGCTTATAAAATCCCGAATTTCCATGAGTCCGGACCCATCATTGTAAAAAGACCAAGGGCCGTATGTAGTTGGCCACATTTTACCTTTACCAAATTCACAAAGGGAAATTGTCCCTGTCAATAGCATGAACAATACAAATCCAATTCCCCAGAGGTCAGAAATGTCTCCCACACCCCATACCTCCCCAGAGGTCAGAAATGTCTGCCACACTCCATACCTCTTTCTACTCATCTCAACATTAATATTACTATTTACTAGGCCCACAATTCAATGTGGTAGTTCACAGATCACACAGGACTATATTGGGGAAGTCAAAAGGTTATTAGCCAAATATCTCTTGAAATGTGTTTACAGACATTTCAAGCTTGAGCCTTACGGCTTTAGGTCAGTGTTACAAAGTTCTCAGTCCTGCCAATATCTATTCACCCATCCTCTCCAGCACCCCTTCCCCCCAGTTGACTAACAAGCTTAGGTAAAGGCTCTTAGCTGAGCTCTGGGGTTAGCAGTTTCAAGGTTGACTTGGGACTGAATTGATTATTGGTTCTGTAGTTTGACCATAGCTACTGCTGCTGTATGTGTAGCTGAAACAAGAGTTTCTGGTCCTGAAGGATGTGCTATGTTCTCTTCCTCCTCCTCCTTCACTGACAGGGAAGATTTAATTCTGCTACTGGATCTGCTTGAGCAACAGTGTCTCTCTAGAGACTAAGG
>NW_006399792.1:1947798-1953295 GCF_000299155.1 Elephantulus edwardii
ATGTCAATTGGTATACCAATTTCCTCTTTCCTATAATAAAGGTAAAACTCCTCACTCACCAGTTAACTGTATTGTGGGAATGTTGTGAGCTTCCTGAGAGTCAGTTGTAGAGTTCTGGTGACACAACTCTCCACCCCATGCTGTTGTTGTTGTTGTTATGTGCTGTCGAGTCGCCTGCGACATGAGTCGCACCCCATGCTACAAAACAAAATATTGCCTGATCCTGTACTTTCCTCATTGCCAGTTTCCAATCAAATTGTTGTGATCCATATTATTTCACTGGTTGATTTTGTGATTAGCTTACCAGGCCTTTCATGCTAGTTCTTATTAGTCAGGAGGCTCCATTGCAAACTGTTCAACATTTCAAATAATATGTAAACCCCATTAACCAAGAAGTAAAGTCTAGTTCAGAAGCTGCTGCTGCCCGTTATCAGAAGCCATGGATCTGTTCAGGTTGATTAACTAGTTACTTTGGGGATAAAACTTCTAACAACAGCAAGGACTTGGGCCCCTCAAGGAAGGTGAGAAGTCACTTCCAGAAGGGTACAACAGGCTTCCTCTTTGTCATTAAAGTACACTCACTTTGGGGGGGGGGAAGCCTGCTGCCTAGCTTGACCATGCAGGATGTCTTAATCTCAAGCAACAGGGAGAACCTGGGCATCGTGAGAGAGGTGAGAAGCTACTTCCAGAAGGGAACAACAAGAATCCTTCTTTATAATTAAGGCACTTTTGGGGGGGAAAACCCTGCTGTCTAGCTTGACCATATGAAACCCCTTAAGCTTAAGCTACAGGGAGGACCTGGGCACCTCAAAGAAGGTGAGAATCCACTTCCAGAACAGAACAATAGGCTTCCTCCTTTGTCATTATGGTACTTTAGGGGGGAAAAGACTCTACTGTGTAGCTTGACCACGTGAGACCCCTTAAGCTCAACCAACAGTAAGGATCTGGGCACCCTGAGGAAGACAAGAAGCCATTTTCAGAAGGGAACAACAGGCTTTCTCCTTTGTCATTAAGGTGCTTGGGGGAGGGGGGGCCCAGCTGTCTAGCTTGACCATGTGGGATTCCTTAATCTCAAGCAACAAGGAGGACTAGGACCCCTCAGGGAATGTGAGAAACCACTTCCAGAGGGAACAGGAGACTTCCTCTTTTGTTATTAAGGTACTTTGGGGATAAAACTGCTATTTAGCTTTACCACACAGGACCCCTTAAGCTGAAGCAATAGGAAGGACCTTGACACCTCAAGGGAGACGAGAAGCCACTTCCAAAAGGAAAACCAGGTTTTCTCTTTTGTCATTATGGTGCTTTTGGGGGAAAAACCTGCTGTCTACTTGATGCAGGACCCCTTAAACTCAAGCAACAAGGAGAATCTGGACACCTTGATGAAGGTGAGAAGCCACTTGTCATTAAGGTACTTTGTGGGGAAAACCCTCGTGCTGTCTAGCTTGACCATGTGAGACCTCTTAATCTCAAGCAACAGGGAGGACCTGGGCACCTTGAAGGTGAAAAGCCACTTCCAGAAGGAAACAACAAGCATCCTCCATGCAGGATTGCATTAGCTCAAGCAACAGGGAGGACCTGGGAACCTTGAGGAAGGTGAGAAGCCACTTCCAGAAGGAAATAACCAGATTCCTTCTTTGTCAGTAAGGTACTTTGTGGGAAAAAAACCCTGCTGTGTAGCTTGGCCACGCAAGACTCTTTAAGATCAAGCAATAGGAAAGACATAGGCACCTCAAGGGAGGTGATAAGCCACTTCCAGAAGGAAACAACAGGCTTCCACCATAGTCATTAAGATACTTTGGGGGTGGGGGTACCATCCTGCTGTCCTCCTTTGACATAAGGTCTTATGGGGGAAAATACTGCTGTCTAGCTTCACCACACAGGACCACTTAAGCTCAAGCAACAGGAAGGACGTGGGCACTTCATGGGAGGTGAGAAGCCAATTCCAGAAGGTAACAACAGGCTTCCTCCTCTGTCATTAAGGTATTTTGGGGACAAAACTACTATTTAGCTTTACCATACAGGACCCCTTAAGCTAAAGCAACAAGGAGTACCTGGGCACTGAAGGGAACAATAGGTTTCCTCCTTTGTCGTGAAGGTATTTTGTGGAAAAAACTGCTGTCGAGCTTGATCACACAGGACCCCTTAAACTCAAGCAACAGGGAGGACTTGGGCAACTTGAGGGAGGCAAGATGCCACTTTCAGAAGGGAGCAATAGACTTCTTCCTTTGCCAAAACGATACTTTGTGTGTGTGGGGGGGAATTGCTGTCAGTTTCTATAAAGCATTGAGAGGATTTATCACCAATTCTACTTAAATTATTTCAAAAAAATTGGGAAAAAAAGGATCACTTCCAGAGTTACTTTATGAAGCAAGCATAACCGTGATACCAAAACCAGGCAAAGATATGACCAAGAAAGAAAATTACAGACCCATATCTCTAATGAATATAGATGCAAAAAATCCTTAACAAAATCCTAGCCAATGGAATCCTAAAGCACATAAAAAAATTAACTCAGCATGACCAAGTGGGATTTATAACAGTTATGAAAGAATGGTATTAACAAAGCAAATAACAAGAAACATATGTGCTTAGCAATTGATACAGAAAAGGCATTTGAAAAAAATCCAATACCCCTTCCTGATTAAGACACACAGCAAAATAGGAATAGAAGGGAATTTTCTCAACATAGTGAAATATATATATACAAAACCAAGAGCCACCATCATTCTCAATGGAGAAAGACTAAAAGCATTTCCTTGCAAACAGGGTCCAGACAAGGACACCCGCTATCACCACTTCTATTCAATATTGTATTGAAAGTGCTTACTAGGGCATTATGACAAGAGAAGGAAATAAAATGCATCCAAATCAATAAAGAAATGGTTAAACTGTTGCTATGTGCAGATGATATGATAGTGTACACAGAAAACCCCAAAGACTCAACAAAAAGTATTAGAGTTAGTAGGTCAGTTTAGTAGAGTGACAGGATATAAGATCAATATCCAAAAATCAGTAGGATTCCAGAAATCAAGAAAGCAATACCATTTACAAAGCAATACCATTTGCAGTTTACATGGCAGTGAACCTAACTAGAGATACAAAAGCCCTATTCAAAGAATATTACAGAGCGTTTCTGCAATACACAATAAAAGACCTAAAGAAATGGAAAAATGTGCCCTGTTCATGGATAGAAAGACTCAATACCATGAAAATGACTATCCTACCAAAAGCAATATACATGTTCAATGCAATCCCAATCCAGATAACCAAATTCATTTCTCAAGGAAATCAGAAGGGGAATTAATAAATTTAATAGGAGAGACAAAGAGACCTCAAATAAACAAAGCACTTCTGAGAAACAAAAATGAAGTGTGAGGCATAGCATACTGTGACCTCAAAACCTACTACACAGTTGTAGTAAGCAAAACAGCATGGTACAGGTAGGTACAATGACAGGGCACATAGACCAATGAAGCAGAATTGAAAACTCAGAAATAGACTTAGCTATCTATGGTAAACTAATATTTGAAAAGGAAATCAAAGCTATCAATTAGGGAAATGACAACCTCTTCAACAAATGGTGCTGGCAAAACTGGACTTCCACCTGCAGAAAGCTGAAACAGGATCCACCTCTCACACCATACACAAAAATCAAATCAAGGTGGATCAGAGACCTGAGAATAAAGCCCAAAACCATAACGTTCATAAGAGACAAACTGGGATCAAGCTTAGAAGTGCTAATCCAAGGTATAAAAAGGCTGTCAAATACAGCCAGAAATGCACAATCTGAAGGGACCTTCTAAAGATTAAATCCATGTGTGCATCAAAAACTTTTTCCAACAGAGTGAAACGAAAACTTACTGACTAGGAACAAACACTTGGTAACACCAGCTCAGACAAGTCTCAGCCTCCACAAAAAAGGACTGATAATCCATTTACAAAAGACATATAAAGACTTTTCGCAGAGGAAGATATTTGAATGGCAAATGGACACTTGAAGAAATGCTCCAAATCACAGGCTATAAGAGAGATGCAAATCAAAACCACAATGAGATACTATCTCACTCCAGTAACAGTGGCAAAGTTTAACAGGGCAGCAAGTAATAAATGTTGGAAAGGATGTGGCAAGTTAGAAACACTTACACATTGTTGGTGGGATTGTAAAATGGTACAAACATTCTGTTTGGCTGTTTGGCATTTCTTCAAAAAGCTGAACATAGACATTCCAAATGACCTAACTATTCCACTACTTGGAGTATACACTGATAAAATGAGAACTGAGGTACAAACGGAGACTTGTACAGCGATGTTCAGAGCAGCATTATTTACCATCCCAAGAACATGGAAAATGTCCAGATGTCCAACCACAAAGGAATGGATTGAGAAATTGTCATATATTCACACAATGGAATACTACACAGCATGCAGGAGTAATGATTTTGGATGGGTGTGTCAGAGGCAGTGCGGTTGGCGCAGGATAGAGCAGGGTTTAGGGCTGTTGTGCATAGGGTCGCTATGAGTCAAAAACGACTCGACGGCACATAACAGCAACAACAACTATGTAACTTGGGAGGAACTGAAGAGCATTATATTGAGTGAACTAACTCAGTCCCACAAGGACAAATAGTGTATAAAAAACCCCATTATTGTAGAATGAGTATAAAGATCCAAGGTGGGGGGAGGAGGGTGGAAGCAAAGGGTTGAAGATGTGTGGTGGGTGGGGGGGATTAATAATGGGGTGGAGGGATTAATCATGGGGTTGTACAATCTGAGGGAGGGGTGAGGGAAATTGGAAAAATCTGTTCTGGAAAACAATGTATTCAAATTTTGTAAATAAATTAGTATCATAACGAAAAAAAGAAGTAATGTCTATGTATAAAGTACACTGAGAATCTAAGCCAACTCTCCCACATGGAATATGAAAATTTACCTCTGAGTTATTAATGGTTCTTTTTACCGTAAGAATAAAATCAAATGTAGATTATTGTTGTGGAGTTTATTTCAACTTGTAGTGACCCTATTTGAAGAGCAGACACACTTAATTTAGTTTTCTTGGTGTTCTCCCCCTTATGTCATCGTAACTAGTAACAACGGAATAAAATCTGACCCAATCCTGCTCCATCTTCACCAACTCTGTTGTGCATAAGGCCTTAGGCATACCTACTGTCAATCTAGCTCCTTAAGAATCATCTTTCTCTTTTCTTTTTCCTGAACAGCTACATTACAAAAGTGTCTTTCTTCAGGGACTGATTCCTCTTGATAACATTGTAAAAAGAGCAAGGACCATATGGGGATCGCTATATCTGATCTTTATCAACTTCACAAAGGAGACCTGTCCCCATCAACAGCATAAAAACATTTGCCATGAGATCAGACATGTTTCTTTTTCTTTTTTTTTTCTATATTTTATTAATTTTCATAAACATTTACAGAGATTTTGGGTTTCCATTCATTCATTGTTGCACTATTCTCTCTACCCTCCTCCCAGTTTGTTCTT
>NW_006399792.1:1953395-1953979 GCF_000299155.1 Elephantulus edwardii
ACTGGGGTGAGATGATATCTCATAGTTGTCTTGATTTGCATCTCTCTCAGAGCTAGGGATTTTGAACATTTCTTCATGTGCTTGTTGGCCATCTGCATGTCTTCTTTGGTGAAGTGCCTGTTCATATCCTGTGCCCATTTTTCAATTGGATTAATCACATTTATCTTGTTGTGGTGCTCAAGTATTTTATAAATTATCCCTTATCTGACATGTCATTACCAAATACTTTTTCCCAGTCTGTGGCTTCCCTTTTTACTCTGTTGGAGAAGTTTTTGAATGTGCATAGGGATTTAATTAGAATATCCCATTCACCTATTTTATCTTCTCCTGGTTGTAGATTTTTCAGGATACTTGGAAGACTGTTTATGTTGTGGATTAAGATTACTAAAGTTCTTCCAAGCTTTTCTTTAATGAAGTAAAAGTTGCAAATAGAGATACCATTTGACCCAGCAATTCCATTACTGGGAATATACTCTAAAGAGACCATAAACGACATCCAAGCAGATATATGCACATCCATGTTTATTGCGGCTTTGTTCACAATAGCAAGGAGTTGGAAACAACCTAAGTGCCCATCAACAAAC
>NW_006399792.1:1955521-1957595 GCF_000299155.1 Elephantulus edwardii
TTAGTCTCTAGACTGACTTAATTGCTCTTCAGTATTCTGGAGAAGTTCTTGACAGCCAGCAGACTTTCCTAATGCAATTCATCTGGCCTAGTAGTAAGAACTGTGTTGTAATCCCAAAGACACATGGCTCTAATCCACCAAATGCTCCTCGGAAGAGCGATGGATAAGCTTGTGTGAATAACTGTCTGAAAACCCAAGGGTTTTACCATCGGGTCAGCTATGGGTCTATTCTGACTCTATGATACACGATGACTATATATAAAATATGGCTACTGCATGAATTTTATGCCCTAAACATATTTTTCTCTATTGTTTATGATAATCTATAATCAATTTACCACTTGCATCTTTCTTTGGAAGTAGCATGGAGTATTTATAAAACCTAAAATCCACAACCCCAAAACATGTCCCAATGTTTCCACTTGGTAGTCCTAGATATCAACTTATGGCATCTTCACTTGTCCCTGTCAACAACCTACCAGAGACACTGGACTATTTAATATCTCATTTCAGAGCCTTACACCCTCAATTTAGTGCCTTTAATTGGGAATATATTCTCTGTACATCAGAAATATTATGAAAATGAACAGGTATCTACAAAGAACCTTTTCTACAATATTAATGCTTCTTGGGGAAAGGGGGTATTTGAGAAACTTTTGCTGCTGTTGTTGTGTACCATCCAGCTGAAATTGACTCATGTTGGTTGACTCTCCAGTGCATTTTCAGAGGCAGTAAATCATATGAGAGTAGATTGCCCATCTTTCTCTTGCAGAGCAGATGGTGGATTAGAACTGCGGATGTGGATTCAAGTTGACAGTGTAACTTCTTACCACTAAGCCACCAGAGCTCCCTAAGAGAACTTTAGTTCTCCTATAATTCTCTTGAGGAAAAAAGTGTTTCTTTCAGTTTTTCAATTTCTTGAATTATCCTGTTTTTAGATAGTTTTTTAAAACTGTACATACTAAAATCAAGTTACACAGGTGTTAATGTGGCTCTCCTGAAATGAAGTGAGTCAGGGATGGTTTCTTTTTTCACACTCAAATACTAAGTCTAACTCCTATTGTCGTTTTCTGTTAGGTGTTGTCAAATCATATAGACTTATCAATATATATTTATTGATTAAATAATTCCCTAGAATTCTAAATCCATAATACAATTCATTCTGTATCTTCATCCTCAATTTTTCATGACAGAATGATTTTCAGGGAGAGGTGAACATAATATGGTTGAATGTAAGGTAAACAGTTCAAGTCTCAAAGTTCAGGATGAACAAAAGCTCCTTTGACTATCTTGATGTCATGCTGGGAATTGAGGCTGGGCATAGTGTCCAACCCATACATTCCTACACCAAGGAGGTAACATTACTGAGCAGAACAGGTCATTAGAATAGTAAAGAGTGCGGAGGTTGGAGAACTGGAGTGCTCATACCTCAAAGAGACAGCAGGTTCCTAGCTCCACCCTGTTGATACTTCTCTGGAATGTGGCCCATGGGAAATCTTCAATTTCTCAAGAGAAGCTGAGAAGAAACATTAAAAAAGAGAGAGATAAATAAAAAATAAAAAATTATTAAAAAAAGAGAGAGAAAACAGCAGCTTGATATTGTGGAATATATCAAATGCAAAAATATGAAAGTGAACTTCTATATTTCCTCTTCATCCACCTGCCATCAAGAAAGAACTCAAAGTCTGTTTTCCTTCCCTTAATAATCTCTTCCAATTCCACACCCTCCCAGTCTCATTCAATGGATTATTGTGAAACAAGTTCTAGATACCACATCAGTTCATCAAATGGAGGTTTTGCTGCTCAGCACAAATCCACTGCAAAATGAGGGCTCTCAGGTTTGGTAAATGTGAACACATGCAGTTTTAGTAAATTTGGTTTTCAGAACCCATTGAGTCTTAATCAATGGACCAATCACACTGTATCTATGGGACCATAATAAACATGTGAGACCATTTGTTGTTATTGTTATGTGCCGTGGAGTCATTTGCGACTCATAGCGACCCTATGTACAACAGCCCTAAACCCTGCTCTATCCTGTGCCAATCTCATTGCCTCTGACACACCCATCCCG
>NW_006399792.1:1957695-1969004 GCF_000299155.1 Elephantulus edwardii
GGCACATAACAACAACAACAACTGGATCTGCTTAGTTTAACTGGGAGGCTTGCTTATCTCTTTGAGGATCGGTAAGATTATCCAATCCCCTTGTGGATAGGCTAACACATCCTATTCACATATTTCCACTCATTTCTATGGCAAAGTTAAATTCAATGGCTCAGGTAGATATATTGAAAGATAAACTCCACACCTATAAGTTCACTTTTTTGAACTTTATCCCCAGCCTTCTGATATTCTGTAAGCGTCTTAAACTCTGCTATCCTTTACCATCAGGTGATTGCTGATCTTTCAAGACAAAACATTGTTCTCTATACATTCATTGACTTCCTGAAAACTTGGTTTGAAGAGAAACTGGTTTGAATCAGTTCCTGGAACATGAGCTGATCTTCCCAAGCAAGAAATAAACCATCTACCAGATAAAGGCATTGAACCAGAGGACCTTGTTACATAATGTATGTCCACCATTTCTTAAGTTGTGGGGCACATTCCAGAACTCTGTGTAGTTACATCTTGAAGGGTGGGCTATGCTCTGCTCAAATAGCTACCTGGCAGGCTTCCAATCTTAAAAGCAAGACACTTTTAAGATTTTAACTCTACTCTTGTATCTCCAATCTGTGCTTGTGTACAAATTACATAATAGCTGTTGATGTTATTGGTTGTTATCAATTCACTAGCGAATCATAGTGACCCTATGTACAACAGCTCTGAACCCTAACGCCAGAACAGCTAGAGAAATGTATCAGTAAAGGGATAAACCTGATTGACCACCTGGCCTTGTCCACATTTTACCTTGTATAAAAGTACAACTCGCCCTTGTTAGCAAAATGTGAATGAGTGCACTGGCTTCAGTGTCCCTTGCCTGGTAAAAGAACTGAGTCTGATGAAGGTCAACAGGAAGTTTGGTGCCACATAACACCAGAAAATGGTGGTATTGTATGCTATCAAGTTGGGGCTGAGACATAGCTGACCCTCCCACATAGCTGAACACATGGGAGGTGATTGCTCATCTTTTTCCCATATTATGGCTGGTGGATTTGAATCTCATATCTTTGGGTTGGCTATTAAAAGAGTTGTTGTTCTGCGTCCTGCAAAAGCTGTGGATCTTAAAAGAGCTATTTTTTGTCTTTGCAGAGCCTTTGATGCAGCAAGAGGAGTGACTGGTGCCTCAGAACTCAACTGCTGCCATGGTCAGAGGGGTCTGACAGGAGCAAAAGTGAAAGTATGTTGCAGACCCAGGAAAGAGTCACTTTCTGGGGAAAGAAAGGGATGGAGATGATGAGGAACAGCATGATGGGCTATGAGAAGTTAGGTGCTTATACAACATTTTGCGGTGGGTTTAATGCTAATGGAAAATAGTGGTGACGAACTACAGACGAACTAGTGGAATGATGCTGGAGGTTCCCACTGTATTCCACTGTTTGTGACATTACAAGTTATGTGTTAGGTCTCTGCCAATTTAAATGTCAGTTAAGTTGCTTTGGGACTAATTACTACTGAGCATGTAAGATCTATGAGGTGCTCGAGCATTCCTTATGCACATATCTTTTGTCTCTGATAGGACTGACTAGGCTTTGCCGTTTGTTGGAGCCTTTACCTATTAGAGTCTCAGGCTGTACTCTAATAGCTATCTGGCAGGCTTCCAATCTTAAAGGCAAGACACTTTAAGATTTTAACTCTACCCTTGTATCTCCTATCTGTGCTTGTGTACCAAATTACATAATAGCTGTTGATGTTAGTTGTCACCAATTCACTAGTGAATCATAGTGACCCTATGTACAACAGCTCTGAACCCCACTGTTTTCTGATCTAACCTCATTGTCTCTGACACACCTACTCTAGTTACTCCTGTCACTGAGTCAATCCATCTCATCTGGGATCTTCTTTTTCTTGCTGTCTCTCCACCCTTCCAAGCATGATGTTCCTTTCCAAGGACTGGTCCCTCCTTGCAATATGCCCAAAGTATTTCAGGTGGAGCGTCAACATCCTTTCCTCCAAGGAGCAGCCTGGTTCCATCCTCTCCAGGATGAACCTCTTTGTTCTCCTAGTAGTCTATGATATATTCAATACTCTTCTCCAGTATCACAACTTAAAGTCATCAATTATTCTTCTATCATCCTTGGTCATTGTCCAGTTCTCTGATGCATAGCAAGTAATTGTGAAGATTCTGGCCTGGTTCAGGTGCACTTTAATCTCTAGACTGACATCGTTGCTCTTTAGCACTCTAGAGAGGTCCCTGACAGCTGATTTTCCCAATGCAATTAGTCTTTTGATTTCCTGGCTGCTGGTACCAATAGTGTTGGTTGTGGAACCAAATACGTGGAAGCTGTTAACAGCCTCAGTCTCTTCACTGTCTATCATGATCCTGCCTATTGGTTCAGTAGTGAGAATCTTTGTTTTCTTGATGTCGAGCTTCAATCCATATTTAAGGCTAGCTAACTCCTAACACCCTGGCCTTACCCATATGGAATGCTTAGTGACCCTGTAGTGGGTCATCTTTTCCAATAAAGGTGACTTTACTCTTTAATTCAACCTGAGTCTCCTAGAATACATTGTTTTTCACAAAAGATCCTTCCCATTTCCTTCACACACCCACACTCATCAAATTGTGCAACTCTATGATTAATATGTCATTTCTCCCCCTTTCTCTGCTTGTCCTAACCCCTCTGCTTCCACACCACCCCCCTTGACTCTCAAACTCATTCTCCAATAATGATTTTATTCAGTACTTGTCCTTGTGGGACTGAGTTAGTTCACTCAGCATAATGCTCTCCAGTCCCTCCCAAGTTAGGTAGTAATTTTGAAAATCATTGCTCCTGTGTGCTATGAAGTATTCCATTGTGTGAATGTACCCCAACTTCTCAATCCATTCATTTGTGGTTGGACATCTAGGCTGTTTCCATGTTCTTGGGATGGTGAATAATGCTGCTATGAACAGGTATACAGATCTTCGCTTGTGCCTCAGTTCTGATTTTCTCAGTAGTGGAATAGCTGGGTCATAATGGAATTTCTTTGTTCAACTTTTTGAGGAAGTATCAAACAGTCATGATGAACTTCTTATTCTTGCAGGATCAATGTTCACACCTGAGCTTCTTTCTTGGAATGCCAGGGCTTTCTGGGCTGTTTCTTTAGGGGAAATCTCAGTCAGGTTTTACTGTAAACAACCGCTGCATGGCTTATGCTGGTTAACTGTTTCTAACTAAGAGATACTAGGTTCTATAGGGTCAACTCTGACTTAATAAGAAAATGAAACCATGCCCCATCCTGCACCATCCTGACAATCTCCACCATGCTCAAGCTCTTTGTTGCAGCCCATCTCACTGGGGACTGTTGCCTCCTGACAACTTTTTCAAGACACGTGAGATGAAGTTTCCCCATCCTTGCTCCTAAGAGACACCCTAGTGGCACATTGTCCAAGACAGACTTGTTTTTTTTATCGGTGATTGGTATATTCAACACATTTTGCCAACACCACACTTCAAGGGCATCAAATCTTCGGTCTTTCTTAATGCCTTAACTTTCACATGCATATAAAGCAATTGAAAATAGTATACGGCATGGGTCACACACTCCTTATTCCTCAAAACTGGCATCCTTTAATACAAAAATACACTAAAAATGCTCATAATAGGAAAGCATACAAAGAGAAAAATACTCTCTCTTCTATTCCTTTTTATTTATAGATAAAGTGCTTTGTGTATTATTAGAAATTCTGTTTACTATTACACATATAGAATTGCTATAACATGGCCCATAGTTGACTGACTGGTGGGTTTTCCGAGGCAGTTAATTGCATGGGAGGAGATTGCCCATCCTTCTCCCACAGAGCAGCTGGTGCATTTGAACTTCATGCCTTCGAGGTTGCAGTGCAGCTCTTACCACTAGGCCACCAGAACTAAAAGCCCCACCAAAAACATAACTCCCATATTTGCCACATAATAAAGAAATCTAGTGGAAAATGGAACAGAGATAATTTCTTGTGTATGACATGCCATAAATATTTAATTAATTCATCATTTTATGTTCCAGGCAGGAATATTGGCATCTTGCACTGCTTACAGAGATGTTGTATATAGGCTTGGCCAGAGTCAAAGTGGCTCACTTGCATGAGTTATGTTATGGTAAATGCATACAATTCAAAAAATGTATCACCAAGAAGGGCACTCTGCCCCCATTAGAAAGTAAGTTCCTTAAGTTCTACTTTTAAAGTTGTATGCATGCCATAGAAATGTTTTAATATGATTGCCCACACCCATACTTCTTAAAGCTTTGTTATACATTACTCCCTATGTTGTTGATGTTAAGTACCGTCGAGTCGCAGGCAACTCATAGCGACACCATGAACGGAAGTCCTGGACACCTGTATAACTTTCGTCCTTTCTCCAGGTTCATATGGTTTCCAGAGGCAAGCTATTATGGAAGTGGATGCCACTCCTGCTTCCAAGCTTGTTTTAATTGTGGAGCTTCACCAAACTCTGTCCACCATGGGTAACCATTCTCATATTTGACTCATCAGTGTCACAGTGTTTGGCTTCACAGCAACCTCTGTACAGCAAGTGGACAGACCAGGGTTACACTACCTAGAAAAATGTTTCACAAAAAATAATTAAAGGCGGACCTGAGGGCCGCCCTGTAGGCTTGTAATTTTAAATCAGTGTTAGAATATGTGCTTTGTAATATGAGAAATATGCAGTTTTTACTAAATTATGCATTGTGGAAATGGGATGCCAATTTCTTTGTATATTTTCTTTTTCAGCCATCAAAATGGAAAAAATATGTTAAATGAAATTCCCGAATGAACTCCAGTATGAGAGAAATGTAGTGAAGGGAGTTCAGCATGTCCCAAAAGCCAAGTCAGCAGGTTTGAGACAGTCTCTCCCACCCATTGTAGATGATGAAGCACTCTGAAACTTTGACTATGTAAAGTTCAGAGGTGTCTTAGCACCCCGGTGGGCGAGCCGGCTTCCCATACATGGGTTGAGAGCAGGTCTTAAAGATCTGGCTCATGTCCCTGTCCATACTTTGCCCTTTGTATCACAGCTAGCTGCACTAGCAGTGGATAAAAATGCACCTGAGAGATTTGCAATGCTTACTTTGATTTATGTAAAATTGCCGTAATGAAAGGGAACATTGAAGGATTACTTTGGAGGGATATTTTTGGACTTGCACCTCAGAGATCTCAAGGACAGCTTAAAAAGGCAACTTGAGAGAACTTTTAAAACTGATAGAACCTCAAATTCCTGAGGAACATGCACTTTGCCAAGAAGCACAACAAGGGCCTGAAGAAGACGTGGACCAACAATGCCAAGGCCACGGCTGAACTAGTCGAGACTGTGAAGGCTCTTGGCAAGCCCACTGAGGTCCAACCCAGGATCCCAAGGGGTGTCAATCGCAAGCTCAGCTGACTCACCTACATCTCCTATCCCAGGCTTGGGAAGTGTGCTCAGGCCTGCATTGCCAAGGGGCACAGGCTTAACTGGCCAAAATCCAAAGCCAAGGCTGACAGTAAGGCTGAAGCTCCAACAAAATCCTCAACTCAGGAGCCAGCCAAGGCTACAACCCAGGCTCCTGCTCTAAGTCAGGCTCCTAAAGATGCCCAGGCCCCCACAAAGCCTCCATAATTGAATTCTCCATCTGAGGACAGAAGGACTGGTGTAAACCCTGGGCTGCTGCCATCTGCATGGAGCTGGTGTCTGCCTGTGCTATTTGTACAAATAACTCCTGAAGCAGAAAAAAAAAAGATAGACCCCCAAAGTGAACACTGGCTAAGAAAAAAAAATTATTTCTTTGTAATGATTGCACAGTTTTTAATGTTCAATATGTCATTTAGTATTCTCATGTAAATGTTAAAGTAGCAAGTAAAACTGTTTTTGTTTAAAACTTTTTCTTGTGACATTTCATGTAAAACACGTGAGGAACACATACATACGTGAATGAGATATGTAAATACAATAAGACAGTACCATGCAGTTGATTAAGATTCATAGCAACCCTGTGAACAATGGCTCTGAACCTGGCACTGTCCTGAGCCAATGCACCATCCTGACTCACTTGACCCCATTGATAACAGTCACTGTGTCAGTCCATCTTGTTGAGAGTCTTCCTTTCTTTTGCTGACCCTCCACCTTTTTAAGCACTGTGTACTTCTCCAAGGACTGGCCTCTCTTAAGAACATGTCCAAAGTCTGTGAGATGGATTTTCACCATCTTTGCCTCAAAGAAGCACCCTAGTTTCATTTCCTCCAACACAGGTCTATTTTCTTGATAGTCCATTAAATAGTCAATACTTTTGCAGCACCACAATTCAAAAGCATTGATTCTTTCTCTGACATCCTTAGTCATTGTCCAACTTTCATATACATAGAAAGCAATTGAAAACATCCTGACTTGGATCAGGTGCACATTCGTTTTTAACATTGTTTCTCTTTTGCCCCCTAAAGAGTTCATCAACAGCACATTTTTTCCAATGCAACTTGCCTTTTGATTTCCTAAGTGCTGGTGCCAAGAGGGTTTGATTGTAGAGCCAAGCAAGATGAAATCATTAACAACTATCTTCTTGCATCTATTATGATGCTGCCCATTAGCAGCATGTTTTCTTGATATTCAGATGCAATCCACATTGAAGGCTGCAGTCCTTGATCTTCTGTAGCAAAAGCTTCAAGTTCTTATTTCTGGCAAGCAAGGTTGTGTCATCTGCACAATGCAGGTTGTTGATGAGTCTTCCTCCAATTCTGATGGCACATTCTTCTTGGTAAAGTACAGCTTCTCAAGTGATCTGTTCAGCATATAGGTTGAAATTATAAGAACAAAGAATACATCTCTGGCACATTTTTTCTTCATTTTGAACTATGCATCATGACTGGAGTAAGACTCATCAACAACCTACATTTCAGATGAAAGAGTTTCTTGCTCAAATTGAAGAAGACCTGAAGTACTTGCTGTAGAAGGTCAAGGGGTGTTCAATATGAATTGAAGAGCAAAATCAAGAAGACAAAGATTCTCACCACTGAGCCAATTGGCATCACCATGAGAGATGGAGAAGAGATTGAGGTTGTTAACAATTACAGCTTGCTCAGATCCACAATCAACACTCTTAGCATCAGCAGTCAGGAAATAAAAAGGTAAATTGCATTGGGAAAATCTGCTGTCAGGGACCTCTCCAGAGTACTGAAAAGCAACGATGTCACTCTAGAGATTTAGGTGCACATAATCTAGCTATGGTCTTTGCACTTACTTGCTATGCATCAGAGAGCTGGACAATCACTTAAGGATGACAGAAAAAGAATCGATGCCTTTGATATGTGATGCTGGTGATAAATCTCGAAACATATCATGAACAGCCAAGAAAACAAATAGATCTGTCTTGGAGAGGGTGAAACCAAGTTTCTCCTTAGAGGCTAGGATTTTGAAGCTCCATCTCACATACTTTGGGCACGTGAGTGGCCAGGAGAGACCGAACCTTGGAGAAGAACATCATGCTCAGAGGGTAGAGAGATGTACAGGAGAGAAAGACCTTGGATGAGATGAATTGATACAGTAACTGGGGCAATGGGAGTTGGTGTGTTGGAATTACCAAGACTGGTTCAGGACAGGGCAGGCTTCAGAGCTGCTGTACATAGGATTGCTATGGGTCGCAGGTGACTCGAGGGCACATAACAATAACTGCTGTTTTCTTGGTAGGACAGCAGCTTCTTTGTCACACAATCAAGTATTCTGAGATTCCCATTCTTTTCACTGCTAGCCTTACTTTGTTATTGATCCACACAGTCAAATGTCTTTACATAGTCAAAGAGACATCATTGGGAGAAAAATGTTTATTTGCATAGAATGCCTGAAGAATAAGCGCTTAATGGGGGAAATAGTGGATTTATAATTAATTTTGGAAAATTTCAATTCAATAAAACATTGTATATTAAAGTTACATTTTAGCACCATTTAATATTTCTTAGAAGATTCTGTAGACATTTTAGATTTTCTGGTATCTTTGTCTCATTATGAAAGACTCTACAGTGATTACAGTTACAAATCTTAGGCCATATTTTTCTCATGTAAGTCCCATCTTGGCTGCTTACAGGAATGTGACACTAGGTCTCTGTACTTCTGTGTGTTAAGTAAGGATAATACTGGAACCTACATAGGCTGGGCATGAAGATGAAATGGAAAGTTCTTGGCATGCAATGGGCAATACTCTAGTGCTTGGTATTACTGTGGGCATCACCACCTTCATACCACATAATATAGGTATGTTGTTATTATTAACTTCTGTTGATCCAGCTCTGACTCATGACTATCTTATGTATGACAAAATGAAAGGTTCCCTGGTTCTCTGTTATGATCATCAACATATTTGAGTCCATTGTCATGGCTGTTAGACCAATCCTTCTCACTGAAGGTTTCCCACGCCCTTCACTTCCCTGAACATGATGTTCTTCTCAAATATCTCTTGATGGCATGCCCATAGCTGGAGAGTTGGACAGTCTTATCTTGTGTTCTATAGGTATTATATTGGCTGGTTTACAGAAGTAACTCACCAGACATTTTTTCCTATTCTCAAGTTTTCACTGAATCTTATCCACAATGGATTACTATACTGTATGACAAACTTATGAGGTAAGTGGTAGAATCGAGGATAAACTTAATAAATAAAAGTCACTGACATCAAGTTTATTTCCAACTCATAACACCCTCAATTTAGTTTCCAAAACTATAAATCTTAGTGGGAGGAGATTGCCTATCTCTCTCCCTCAGAATCACTTTGGATTTGAACCATCGAAGGAGAAACTCATGACTACTTTTTAGTAGCAAAACACACTTGTGAACTATACTACCAGAACTTATACAAAATTGAAGGCAGAGCTCTGGTGGCCTAGTGGCAGAAAACTGCACTGCAATCCCGGAGGTGCGTGCTTCAAATCCACCAGATGCTCTGCTGAAGAAGGAGGAACAACCGCCTTCTGTACCAATCAGATCCAATTTGACGGTACACACATTAAAAAAAAAGTTGAAGGCTGCACAGTGGAATGGATTTGGGGGAGGGATTGCATAACAATGAAAGAGTTTTACTTTTCAAGGAAAAAAGTTAAATTGGGGGCATGGGGTAGGCAGGGAGAAAAGTGCAACAATGAATGATTGGAAACCCTAAGTCTATGTAAACTTTCATTAAAATGAATAAAAATGCAAAAAGAACAGTTTATTTAAAAAAATTAAAATAAAAAATAAAAAAAGGAATCAAACTATAGAAAATGCTCAATAATGAAGTGATTCAAAAGACTTTTGTGGAGACTAGAAATCATACCTTTTTAAAAATACTTGTTTTTGTCCTTGTTTTATTGTACCAAAATGAGCTGATCAACATGGAAAATATTTCAGGAAGTACCATATGAACAGGAGCAATGGGAATGAAGAAGGAAGTAGAAGCTGTATTAAAGATATTGGCAAAAATAAGACCCCAGAAATAGATGCGACACCAATTGATTTGCTTCAAGTAACAGATGCAGCCCTGGATGTGCTCACCAGTCTATGCCAGGAAATTTGGAGGACAGCTCTCTGGCCAACTGATTGGAAAAGGTACATATTTGCTCCCCAAAAAGATGATCCAACAGAAAGTGAAAAAATATCAAACAGTAATATCATTAATATCACATGAAAGCAAAATACCGCTGAAGATCATTCAAAAACAGATATAGTACGTAGAAGAGGCTGAGGCACCAGAGATGTCATTGCTGATGTCAAATGGATCCTGGCTGAAAGTAAAGAATAATAGAAGAATGTCTATTTATGCTTTCTTCATTATGTAAAGACATTTGACTGTATAGATCATAACAAATTACGGATAATATTGAGAAGAATGGAAATACCAGAGCATTTAGTTGTGCTTGACACTTGATGAAAAAATTTCCTCTAAAATTAGAAGAGTCTCAGCTTTATAAAATGCATCTGTTTGTGAATATACTTTCTCCAATTAGTGATCAAAATGTAAAACTTAATAAGGTACTGATATTTCACTAGGCGTGTGTTTCTGATTAATTTTTTAAAAATAAGTGTATACATGTTTCTGAGTACTTTTTTATTTTATTTTTTTAAATAATTTTAATGAACATTTACAGAGAATTTGGATTTCCATTCATTCATTGCTGCACTTCTCTCCCCGCCCAGCCCTCTCCCCCCGTGCCCCAGTTCGCTCCTCTCTTTCAAAAGTAAAAGAAAGACTCCCTCCCTGGTACACAATCACCCCGCACCCCTCCCACCGCCCCAAGTACATTCCACTATGCAACCTTAATTGTGGACTCTTGTGATAACCATAATACCCTATCATACATCGCTTTTAAATTATTCAGTCCCTCATCTGTTTCAGTGCAGTATTCATCCAGTTTTTCTCAGTCTTACCCCCACCCTGATATCAGTCCCATTTTACTTTTTAAAAGTAAAACTTAAGGAAATTGGAAGGATCTGGTATAAAAAAAACAATTAGAATCTTGTAAATAAACTAGTATAAAAACCCCCAAACATGTAAAGATTCACATGAAAAAAACCCCAAACACACACAACAAATAAAAAACCAAAAAAATCCCACCTATTCCTAGAACAAGAGGCTGTTGTGCAAACAGAATAAAGGAGCACTACATGGTTTAAAATTGGAGGAAGAGCACATCAAGGCTGTAGTCTCTCTCCGTACCTATTCAATCTGTATGCTGAGCAATTTATTAGAGAAGATGAGCATTATGAGAAGAATGTAGCATCAGGATTGGAGGAAGACTCATCAATAACCTGCATTATGCAGATGACACAACCTTGCCAGCTGAAAGTGAGGAGAATTTGAAGCATTTGTTGGAGAAGATCAAAGAATACCGCCTTCAGTATAGATTGCATCTCAATGTTAAGAAAACAAAAATTCATTGTACACTCTCACTTGGGGCAGAGAGTTCTCTTTCCAAGGAGGCCTGTTAATTTTACATATCTCCTTCCGCACCGGAGGGCTCTGCCGCAAACATGCTCCACCAGATCATCAGTCAAGCCAAGAAGCACCCAAGTTTGATACCTCTCTTTGTATTCATTGGAGCTGGAGGTACTGGAGCAGCATTGTACGTTATGCAATGATCAATACAAGTTTTACTCAGTGAATGTGGATTACAGCAAACTGAAGAAAGAAGGCCCTGACTTCTAAATGAAATTCTTTTTTAAAAAGCCACTTAGAATGAAGGTCTTCCAGAAGCCATCCGCACAATTTCTCACTTAACAAAGATATGTTTCTTCCCTAAATGCACGAAATCACAACAGTGTATCGTGTTGGAATTTACACTGAATAATAAA
>NW_006399792.1:1973714-1975594 GCF_000299155.1 Elephantulus edwardii
CCAACTCTCTGATGCATAACAAGTGATTGCAAAATCCATGGCCTGTATCAGGCGCACCTTAGTCTCCAGAGAGACACCGTTGCTCTTGAGTACTTTAGAGACCATAGGTTTTGAAATATTTAAAAGCTGTTGTCTTGAAATTGAGATACTTTCTTCTGCCTGTGACAAAATGGCATTAATGAAGATGACATGTTGACAGGAATGTTCATGTGAGTGTGATCCATCTTCAGCTCTGGATCTGGTCGTCATGCTCTTGAAAAGGTAGAACTTCTACATTCCTAGTGCGAATGTGCCTCATAAAATTAAAGTGTGCTTTGCACTAAGATTCTCAGCTGCCAACCAGATAAGATTTCTTGGTTCAAACCCTAGGGACTTGGAACTTTCACTGTTTCCAGTTCTACAGCAGTGGCACACTTATTATACTGCTCTTCCACAATTTGTTCTAATGGGACTTATTTTTTTGCCTCTGTCTAAGCTAGTATTACACATATGACAGCTGAATTGTTAGTTGATTAAACTGTGAAAAATATCCTTTTAGTATTTAAACAAGATCAGTCCTTAGCAAAAATTCATTGTGGAATTCAAAACCAACTCATTGTTTTCATTAAAAAAAGATGTTCAGCTGTATCAACACATATTTTGAATTGTAATGGAATTCATGTTTGTGTTGCTTACATCCCACTGAGTGACCTGTATTTGTCCCTTTAGGTCACTGTTACTAACCCATCTGGTTCCAGGGATAACATCTCCAAAAGGTTTTCTTTTTTGTGGTTTTTTTTTATGGTAATTATTGCACTAACCTAAAGGTGGCGCTCCTCAGCTGCTTTGAATCCACAAGCATCCACAAACCTCTAACTGCAAGGGGAAAAGATAGGTAATCTCCACTCCTGTGATTTACAGTCTCTGAAAATCCACTGAAGGGTCAACTCTGGATCAATTTTGACAACATAGCAATGAATTTTTTAGTTAAGGATGAAGAAGAGAGGAGTTGAAGGTGCTTATACTTAGGAAAATGTCTTACCTTCAAAGAATCTGTTTCTCTTTAAAAAATATAATCAGAAAAAAAATTTTAAAAATAGTATCAGTTGCAGAAAACCCCAAGGACTAAAAAGAAAAAACACCCCAGAAAAACCTACCCCCAAACAAACCAAACAAAAAAAACCCCCAAAAAACAACCTAGAGCTAGTAGACCACAATTTAATAGAGTAGCAGGATATGAGGTCAATATCCAATTATTAGCGAGATTTTTCTACAGTAACAATGAGAACTCAAGAGACGGAAACCAGGAAAGCAATACAATAACCAACCACAAATAGAGATACTTGGGAGTGAATCTAACTAGAGATATAAAAGACCTAAAGGTAGGCTATACACATGGATCTCACCTGATGGTATGCTTAGAAATCAAATTGATTACATTTGTGGAAAGACTCGCTGGAGAAGCTCAATATCAGCAGTGAAAACCAGACCAGGTGCTGATTGTGAAATAGACCACAATCATATGCAGTTCAAGCTGAAGTTGAAGAAAATTAAATCAAGTCCATGGGAACCAAGATTTGACCTTAAGTCTGTCCCACTTGAATTTCAAAACCGTCTCAGGAACAGGTTTGAGACTTTGAGCACCAATGAGCGTAGACCAAGTGAGCTCTAGGAGGATATCAAGAAAATCGTCCATGAAGAATTAAAAAGATCATTACAAAGGCTAAAGAAGAAGAGAAGACCAAGATGGATGTCAGATGAGACTCTGAGTATTGCATTAGAGTGCCAAGAAGCCAAAGCTAAAGGAAGAAATCAAGAAATCAAAGAGCTGAACATAAAATTTCAAAAGACAGCTCGGGACGACAAAGCAAGATACTATAATGAAATGTGCAGAGAGCTGG
>NW_006399792.1:1977939-1981308 GCF_000299155.1 Elephantulus edwardii
AAAAAAAAACCCTACTGACCATTTCTGGGATACAGAATAAAAACCTAAAGAAATTGAAAAATATTCTCTGTTCATAAATAGGAAGACTCAGTACCATGAAAAATGACAGTCCTACCAAAAGTAATCTATGTGTTCAATGCAGTCCTAATACAGATACCAAATACATTCTTCAAGGAGATAAAAAGAGAAATTGTCAAATTTATTTGGAGAAGAAAGAGACCTGAATAAGCAAAGCACTTCTGAAAAACAAAATTGAAGTGCCAGTCATAGCACTTGCTGGCCTCAAAACTATAGAACTTGCTGGTCTCAAAACTAAACAATGGTAGTAATCAAAATAGTATAGTACTGGTACAATGACAGGCACTTAGACCAATGGAACAGAATTGAGAATGCAGAAATGGACTCAGCTATCTCACCCCAGTAACAGTGGCAAAATTTAGCCGTTGTTGTTAAGTGCCGTAAAGTTGTAGACGACTCATAGACCCTATGAACAAAAGTCTTGAACATGAAACTTTCATCTTTTCTCCAAGTTCATAGAGTTTCCGGAGGCAAGCTTTTTTTTGGAAGTGGATGCTACTCCTGCTTCCAAGCCTGTTTATTCAGGAGCTCCACAAAAACCAGACCCAAGGGTCACAGGCCTGAGGGTCCAAATGCCTTTTTAAATAAGAGGCCAAATCCAATCAGCTCGTCTTCCCAGGCTGGAAAAAGCCCAAGACTGACAGCCAAATGCCTTTTTAAGTAAGAGACCAATGGCGCGTTTTCATGTTTGGGGTTGAGTCTAGGGTGTGTCTGTAATCTGCAACTGGATATGAGCTAATCAGCTTTAGCCTTGTATTTAAAAAGGCATTTGGCTATCAGTCTGGGACTATTTCCAGCCTGGGAATATGAGCAGAAAATTTAGCAGGGCAGTAAATTATAAATGTTGGAGAGGATGTGAAATCCTATACATTGTTAGAGAAATTGTAAAGTGGTATAATGACTCTGGAAGGCAATTTGGCATTTCCTCAAAAAGCTGAACATTGAAATTCCATATAACTCAGCTATTCCACTGCTTGGAATATACTCTGAGAAAATGAGAACTGACGTACAAACAGAAACTTATACATCAAAGGTCTTAGCCATGTTATTCACCATAGTAAGAACATGGGAACAGCCCCAATGTCTAACCACAGTGGAATGGATTGAGAAATTATGTACATTCATACAATGGAATACTATCATCTCATAGGAGCAATGATTTTGTAAATTACTACCTAACATGGGAGGGACTGGAGAGCAGTATACTCAGTGAACTATCTCAGTCCCATAAGGACAAATATTCTATCAGACTATTCTATTGTAGAACATGTTGTGAGCATCCAAAGAGGGGAAGGGGGAGCAGAGGGGTGAGAGGGATGCTTAACCATAGGGTTACACAATTTGATGGGGTGTATAAAGGAAAGGGGAAAGATATGGTGTGAAAAACAACACATACAAACTTTATAAGTAAACCAGTATAAAATAAAAATTTTATATAAAAATATTAGTCTCTGTTATAAATATCACTCACTCATTGCAATGGAGTTGGAACCAACTCAGAGCTGACTCTTCAGCATGTTTTCAGAGATCGTAAATTGTATGGGAGGAGATTGCCTATCTTTTTCCTGAGAAGGCTCAAATCGGCAATTGAGAGAGTACTTCCGAGTTAATAGCAAATGTCCTATGAACTAGGCCACGAAGCTCCTTGAATATACTTCTTTTTGTTGTTGTTAGGTGCCTCGAGTTGAGTATGACCTATAGCAACCTGGTGAACATCGGATCTGAACCCTGTTCTATCCTATGCCATCATCACAATCTCTGGTACCCTCAAGACAATTGCAACTGTCACTGTGTCAACCCATCTGGTTGAAGGTCTTCCTCTCTTTTGCTAACCATCTTTCCAAACATGATTTCCTTTCCAAGGAATAGCCTTTCCTAGCAACATGCTCAAAGTATGTGAGATTTTTGGTTTTGTGTTGTTTTTATCTCCAAGGAGCACTCTGGTTATGTTATCTAAAACATAACTGTTTGTTCTTTTGTCAGTTCATGGAATGTTCAATACTCTTCTCCAACATTACAGCTCAAAAGCATCAATTCTTCTTCTGTTATCTTTATTCATTGTCCAGCTCTCAGATGCATAGCAAGTGATTGAAAAGACCATGACCTGAATTAGGCACATCTTAGTTCTCAAACGGAAATAATTACTCTCAGTAATTTGGAATCCAAATTTCTAAGGTGAAACCAGGTTTCTCCTTGCAAGCAAGAATTTTTTTTCTACTAATTTATTTACAAAATTTGAATACATTGCTTTCAAGAACAAATTATTTCAATTTCCTTCATCCTTCACCCATCAAATTCTACAACTCCGTGATGATCGTCATCTTCATTGCTCTGCTTCTAAACTCTCCCACCCCTCTTTGATGCTTGTACTCATTTTACAATAATGGTTTTATACAACATTTATCCTTGTTGGACTGAGTTAGTTCACTCAGCATAATGCTTTCTAGTCCCTCCCAAGTTAGGTAATAATTTACAAAATCATCACTCCTGCATGCTGCATAGTATTCTATTGTGTGAATGCACCATACTTTCTCAACCACTCATTTGTGGTTGGATATTTGGGCTGTTTCCATGTTCTTGTGATGGTGAATAATGCTGTTATGAACATTGGTGTAGAAATCTCAGTTTGTGCCTCAGTTCTCATTTGTTCACGGTATATTCCAAGTAGTGGAACAGCTGGATCGTATGGAATTTCTATGTTCAGATTTTGAGGAAGTGCCAAACTGCTTTCCAGAATGGTAGAACCAGAAAACAAGGATTTTGAAGCTCCATCTCACATACTTTGGGCACATGACCAGGAAGGACCAGTTCTTGGAGAAGGACATCATGCTTGCAAGGATGGAGGGATAGTGCAGGAAAAGAAGAGCTCAGAGGAGATGGATTAACACAGTAACTGGGATAATGGGGGTAGATGTTTCAGAGTCAGATTGAGTCAGAACAGGGCATGGTTTAGAGGTATTGTACATAGATAGGGTCACTATGAGTTGCAGGTCACTTGATGGCACATAACAGCAATAAAAACGACAATAGTTTGGAGACGTTTCTGACTATAGACTTTCCCAGTGCAACATGTCTCCTGATTTCCTGATTACTGGTACCAAGGATGTTGATTGTATATCCAAGTAAGATGAAGTTGTTGACAGTTTTACTCTTTTCTCCATCTATCATGATATTGCCTTTGAGTTGTGGTGCTGGAGAAGAGTCTTGAATATTCTATAGACTGCCAACAAAACAAATCAGTCTGTCTTGGAGAGGGTGAAACTAAGTCTTCCCTTGGAGGCTAGGACTTTT
>NW_006399792.1:1981571-1987797 GCF_000299155.1 Elephantulus edwardii
TTACAGTAATTGAGGCAATGAGGTTGATGTGTCAGAATTAGTGAGACTGGATCAGGACAGGGAAGGGTTTCAGAGCTGCCGAACATAGGGTCCCTAAGGGTCACAGGCAACTTGATGACACATAACAACAACAACATACTATATTGATTTTTTTTTTATTTTTTATTTAAGTCTCTTGTTTAGAGTCAACAAGAGCTCAGGGAGGGCCTTTGTATTTAAAAGTTGGTTTTTATTATGTTTTGGAGGAACACTCTTCTAAGTTATACAACACTCTTCTGTCAAAATGCTGTACTGAGGTAACCTGGGGTTGCTGTGAGGTTGAACCCTGTGCCATTGGAGTGTCAAATGCCATAACAGTTACCCATGGTGGACAGTGTTTGGTGGAGGTCCAGTTTAAGACAGCTTTGGAAGCAGGAGTGGCATCCACTTCCTAAACAATATAACTCTGGAAACTCTATGAACTTTGATAAATGTCAGTAGTTACAGAAAGGCTTCAGGCCTCATAGGGTTGCTATGAGTCATGCTCGACTTGAGAGCAATCAACAACCATCATGATGTTGTCTACCGGCTCAGTGGTGAGTAATTTTGTTTTCTTGACATTGAAAGGCAATCCATACTGAAGGTTGTAGTCTTTGAACTTCTGAAGCAAGTGCTTTAAGTCCTTCTCACTTTCAGCAATTAGAGTTATGTCATTTACATTACACAGGTTTTTGATGATTCTTACTCCAATTCTGATGCCATTTTGCTCTTCGTAGAGTCTAGCTTCTTAAATAATTTGCTCAGTATGCAGATTGAATAGGTTGGGAGAAAGGATACAACTCCGACACACACCTTTCTTATTTTTTAAACCTGTGCTCTGTTCTCCCAACATCCTTTTGATCTGGGAATAAAGGGTTAAATAATTCCACAAGGCTTACTGTATGCAGTAGTAGTTTTGATTACCTACATTGTTTATTTCTGTTTGACAGCAGCAACTAATTTTACTTTTTTCAACGGACACTTTGTGGATTTACCTCCTGTTTCTAAAAAACACATTGGAAGTATGACATTGGTAAAATCTGTTATCAAAGACCTCTCCAGGGGGCTAAGGAGCAATGGTGTCAGTTTAAACACTAGTGCACATCTGATTCAAGTTATGGTCTTTCCAGTTACTTGTTATACATCTGAAAGTTGGACAATGATAAGGATAACAGAAGATAAGCAATGCCTTTGAGTTGTGGTACTGGAGAAGAGTATAGAGCTGTTTCTTCCTCTAGTAGTCCTCTAGTAGTATTCCTTATCTGTTGACCAACTGTGACATGAAACAATTGAAAAGACCCTGACATGAGTCAGGAACATCTTAGACTTTCAAGTGATATACTTACTCTCTTACTTTTTAAAGAAATCCTTGACAGTAGATTTACCCAATACAAATGTCTTTTGATTTCTTGATTGCTGACACTACAGGTTTAGATTGTGGGTTCAAATAAAATGAAATCATTGGCATTTCAATCTTTTCATTGCCTATCATAATTGTGAGGAGTTTTGCTTTCTTATTGTTGAAGTAGCTTGGAAGGAGGCACCCACTTCCATAATAGCTTGCCTCCAGAAACTCTATGAACCTGGAGAGAGGATGAGAGACATGCAAGCATTGAGGATTCTCAAGCATTGAGGGTTGCTATGAGTCGCCTGTGATTCAACGGCACTTAACAATAACAACATTGTTGAACTATAATTCCAATTATTTTTATTTAAATTCGTTTTGGAGGGATAATCATTTTTTAAGGGTCTTGCAGCAATTCTCAGAAGTGACAGACATGCTTCGGTTTACTAACTTGCATTCCATCTGAGCAGTGAATCCAAATCATTGGTCATAAAAACCAGAAAGGAATTATTACAAGCTAATGTTCTTGATTATTGTTGTTGTTTGTTCTCTACCTTAGTTCTATTTTTTCCTGTTTCTTATATCTTCTGGGGTTTTTTTAATAATTTTTTTTTATTTTAATTGTTATTTTAATGAAAGTTTACAGAAAAGTTCGATTTTCATTCTTTAAGCTTTCTTCTCTATTGATTTCTTACTTTTCTCATGGTTGTTGTTGTTGTGTAACATTGAGTTGGAAGTGATTCATAGCTGACCCTCTGGCAGGTTTTTAGAGGCAGTTAATCACACTGCAAGAGATTGCCCATCATTCTCCTGTGGAGCAGCTGGTGACTTCAAACCTTCAGAATTGCGGTGCAGCTTTTTGCTGCTGGGCCATCAGTGCTATTAATCTTTGAAAATAATCATGAGGCTTATTAGGGGAGTAACAGGTAAAAATTCAGTTCAGAAACACTCAGGATGTAATTCTTCAGTCAAGAGAGCCTCTTCTCAGGCCTGTTGGAAAGTGGGCCTTCTTCTGACTCTTGGCTTCTTCTCTGGCAAATGTTACAGACTTCTATTAGTACTACCATTTATGTGTCTTCCACTCCATCCTCTGAGCACTTGGCTCTGGCTCGGGGAAACAGCAGAGCCAGCTCACCGCTGTCTTACGCTGGGGTCCCTGGTTCTCTGTTTCTCTGCTCCTGCAATCTAAGCTGTGGTGTCTTGGGGTTGGTCTCATTTCATCTTGTGTAGGAATCTCTGGCCCAAAAGATGCATTGTACTCCACTTCTTCTTTCTTGATAGCAGCAGTGCGATTCCCCTTAAATCAATCACTTGGAGGATATGAAAGGGATAGGAATACAGCAGCATAAATGGAGGAAAGACAGATGTCACATGACTATCTCCAGGAAATGCCAAGAATACTAGAGAAACTCAGACAAGGATTTCTCTCCAGAGCTAACAAAGAAAGCCTTTCCCTAGAGCCTGTGCTTTGAATTTGGGATTCTAGCCTCTTAAACGGCAAGAATATAAATGTCTGTTTTTGTTGAAGTCACCATTTGTGGTATTTCTGTTACAGTGGCACTAAACTAAAGAGGTAGCTCTGGTAGCATAACATGTAAGGACTCAAAAGGCCATGCCTCTTTGGCTGTTCAAATCTACCAGGGGCTTTATAGAAGAAAGATGATCTATCTTCTCACATGATTTATAGTTTCAGAAATCCAATGGAGGATCAGATATGGGTTAGATCCAACTTGACAGCAATGAGTCTTCAATTTGGTATCACTAACCAGACCAGATTGACAAAATAACTGGGGTAATGGGGGTAGGTGTGTTAGAGTCAGTGAGATGGACTCAGGGTAGGGCAGGGTTCAGAGCTGTTCTACATAGGGTAAATATGATTTGCGGGCAATAAATCATGCTTACCATTCTGTGTCAGGAAATTTGGAAGATAGCTACCTGGCCCACTGACTGGAATAGAACCATATTTGTACGCATTCCCAAGAAAGCTGATCCAACAGAATGTCAAAATTATTAAATATCAATATCACATGCAAGCAAAATATTTCTGAAGAGCATCTGAAAATGACTACAACAGTACTTTGACAGAGAACTGCCAGAGGTTTAAGCAGGGTTTTGAAGAGACCACAGCTCAATAATATGTTAAGAGATATCATATCATTACTAATGTAAGATGGATTTTGGATGAAAGCATGTCTATTTTCTCTGAAAACACTTAGAGGGTGGAGTGGGAGACATATAAACGGCACTAATAGTAGAAATCTGTAACACTTGCCAGAGACTCAGATGTCAGAAGAAGGCGCACCTTCAAACAGGCCAGAGAAGAGGCTCTCTTGACTGAAGAATTACATCCCAACTGTTTCTGAACTAAATTGCAACCTGTTACTCATCTATTAAACTTCAAAATTATTTTCACAGACCACGAGAAAGGTAAATCAAAAGAGAAGAAACCTTGAAGAATGAAAATCTAACTTTTCTGTAAATTTTCATTAAAACATGCTTATTTCATTAAAGACATGTCTATTTCTGTTTTGTTCTATGCAAAGGCATTTGACTGTGGAGATCATAACAAACTATGGCTAACATTGGCAAGAACAAAAATTCCAAAGCAGTTATTCTTATATGTTATCCATATCAACACTCTTGGCACCAGCAGTCAGGAAATCAAAAGACTAATTACATTAGGAAAATCTGCTTTCTGAGACCTTACTAGAGTGCTGAAGAGCAAGAACAGTCTAGAGACTAAGATGCACCTGATCCAGGCCATGGTCTTCACTTGCTATGCATCAGAGAGTTGGACAACAACCAAGAATGACAAAAGACATTCTGTCCGATCAATGACAGTTTATGGATTCCCATGAGAAGAAGAGCCACTTCACAGAGTACTTACTAAGGCTTACCTGCCTCCACAGAGGTAAAGCTCTGCTGTTCTGTGGGATATTTCTGTGGAAAAAAAAATAATGACAGAAGAAGAATTGACACCTTTGCGTTGTGGTGCTGGAAAAGAGTATTGAACATACCAAGGACTAATAGACCAAGAGAACTAATAGGTCTGTCCCAGAGAGGGAGAAACCAAGCTGCTCCTTAGAGGCAAGGATTTTGAAGCTCAGACTTACATACTTTTGGCAAGTAGCCAGGAACGACCAGTCTTTGAAGAAGGAAAATATGCTTGGAAGCATCGAGGAAAAGAAAAGACAGGAAGATCCCAGATGATATGGATTGACACATTATCTTGGGTAATAAGGGTAAGTAGGTCAGAGACAGTGAGATTGGATCAGGATAGCACAGGGTTCAGAGCTGTTGTGCATACAGTCACTATGAATCATAGTTGAATGATGCTACAAAACAATGACAACAATAACAGAAACAAAAACATACTTACCAGTTGTCTGTACAGATCAAGAGAACACAACATGGTTTAAAATAGGAAAGGTGTGCATCAGAGTTGTACTCTATCTCCATACCTCTTAAATATGTTCACTGAGCAGATCATTGGAGAAGGTGGACTTTATGAAGAAGAGTATGACATTCGTATTGGAGGAAGACTTATCAACAACCTGCATTATGCAGACAACACAACCTTATTTGCTGAAAGCAAAAAGGACCTGACAAACTTGCTCAAGAGGATCAAGGACTGCAGTCCTCAATATGGATTAGATCCCAACATCAAGAAGACAAAAATAAAACAGCAGCAACAACAACAAAAGAAAGCAAAAATCTTCACCACTGGGTCAATAGATAACATAATGATAAATGAAGGAATGGTTTAAATTGTCATTGATTTAATTTTGCTTGGTTCCATCCTTGGTACCAACAGTTAGAGACATATGTTGTTGCTGCTGTTATTAGATGCCATTGGGTTTAGTTAGGACTCATAGTGACCCTACGAACAGCCAGCCTGAGCCCTGCTTTATTCTGTGTCATCCTCATCATCTCTGACACACTAGAGCCCATTGATGAAGTTGCTGTGTCAATCCACATCCTTGGGCGGGGAGGTCTTCCTATCTTTTGCTGACCCTCCATTTTCCAAGCATGATTTCCCTTTCTAAGGAATAGGAAAATCTTCTGTCAGGGATCTTTCCAAGTTCCTGAAAAGCAATAATGTCAGTTTAAAGACTCAGACCACAGTCTTCCCAGTCATCTGCTATGCATCTGAGAGCAGGACAATGAATACGGCTGATTGGAGAAGAATCAATGCCTTTGAGGTGTGACGTTAGAGAAGAGTGCTGAGTATACCATTGACAGTCAAAAGAATTAACAGATATGTCTCGCAGAAAGCTCAGCCAGAGGTACTCCTTGGAGGGAAGGATGACATCTCACATATTTTTGACATGTTGTTAGGAGATGCTATTTCTTGGAAAAGGACATCATGCTTGGAAAAACAGTGAGTCAGCGAAGGAGAGAAAGATTTTGAAAGAGATGGATTGATACCGTGTCTATGGCAATGAGTTCAAATATGTCAGGGTTGATAAGGATGGCATAGAGTTCAGATATATTGTTAATAGGGTTGCTATGAATCATACGTGAGTTGACCCACTTGACAACAAGAAGAAACGAGGGATCAGTTCCACTCCGTTGCTCAGGCCAGTAAACTAAGGGTTCTTTTTCAGTCTTCACTTACTCTTTTTGTTTAAATTATTACATTTTATTAATTTTAATGAACATTTACAGAGATTTTGGGTTTTCATTCATTCATTGTTGCACTATTTTCTCCACCCTCCTCCCCAGTTCGTTCTTCTTCCTCCCTGTTGAAAGTCTATTTTAATTGTCCAATTGCCACAGTGCTTGTCAAAGCCAGTTCTGATTAATCGCCTTTGTCAGTGTGTCCTTTGCCATTCCCTATCACTCCTCCCTGAGAGAGACTTC
>NW_006399792.1:1989097-1998220 GCF_000299155.1 Elephantulus edwardii
GCAGCATAGTATTCCATTGTGCGAATATACCACAGCTTCTCTAGCCATTCGTTTGTTGATGGGCACTTAGGTTGTTTCCAACTCCTTGCTATTAACAAGTTAAATTTAACTAACAAGTTACATTTCCTCTCCCCTCCCCGTCTAATCTATCAGCAAGTCTTGTTGCACTCTCTCCAACGTGGATCTTATACTCTACCACCCTCATTCAAGAGTGTCATTAGTTCTTTTCTGAATTTGAAGGAAGCTGCCAAACTGACCCAAAGTTCTTATTCCTGCCTCCCTATCATCTATTCTGAGTGGAAGACAGAGTGATCTTTTAAAAATGGAAATCAAGATGATGTCACTCCTGTGAGTGAAATACTGCTCCAACTTTCCACTACGTGTAAAATAAAATCCAGACCTCTCACCATAACATCTAATGCCCTACATTGTCTGACAGCTGACTTCCTGTTGGTCACCATCCTTCCAGATACCATCCAGACCCATCATGCTCTAGGCACTTTGACATACTTTTTGTTCACTGCCTCATCAGGCTCATTCTTGCCTTGGAGATTTTGCACTTGCTATTTTTACAGAATTTTCTTCTGGATTTTTAGGGACTGTTTCCTATTGATTTGGGACTAATTCAAACGACAATATCACCAGGGAATCCTTGGTGATCACCTCAGCTAAAATGGACTATCTCTGTTACACAATCACGTTCAGTCACAGCTCATAATAATTTCATAATTGAGGCAAATCCTGGGTAAGAAATATATAGGTACATAGATGGTGTTGTTATGTGTCATCGAGTAACCTCCAACTCATAGTGACAGTTCTAAACCCTGCTCTATCTTGAGCCAATTTCATTGTCTCTGGCACACCTGGAGGGGCTTCAAGCCTTTGTTCATAGGGTCACTATGAGTTGTGCTCAACTCGAAGGCAATCAGCAACAAAAACAAGAACAGGACGAACCTGTTTGTTCTCCTAGCAATCCATGGTATATTTAGTATTCTACTCCAGCATCACAAAGCAAAGGCATCAATTCTCCTTCTATCATTCCTAGTCATTGTCCAGCTTCCTGATGTATAGCAATTAATTGCAAAGACTATGGCGTGGATCAGGAGCATCTTAGTCTCCAGACTGACATCATAACTCTTCAGTACTCTGGAGAGGCAGACTTTCCCAATGTAATGGATTTTTTTATTTCCTGGATGTTGGCATCAAGAATGATTGTGGAGCCAAGCAAACTAAAGCTGTTAACAATCTCAATCTCTTCACCATCCATCATGATGCTGCCAGTTGGCCCAGTAGTGAGAATCTTTGTTTTTTTTTTCTATGTTCAGCTTCAATCCATATAGAAGGCTTCAGGCCTTGACCTTCTTCAACAAATGCTTCAGGTCCTCTTCCGTTTCAGCAAGCAAGGTTGTGTCATCTGCATAGTGCATGGGTTGTTGATGAGTCTTACTCCAATTCACACTCCTCCTCATAGAGCCAGCTTCCCGATGATCTGTTCTGCATACACATTGAAAAAGTACAGAGATAGAACACATCCATGGGGTACACCCTTACCAATTTTGAACCAATCGGATTTTGAAGCATGCAGTGTTCCTTTGCTCTGTTCTGACCACTGCCTCCTCATCTAAGTATACCTTTCACATAAGCACAATCAAGTGTTCTGGAATTCCCATTCTTCTCAGAGTCAGCCACAGTTTGTTGTAATCCACACAGTCAAATGCCTTTGCATAGTCAGTGAAACACAAATAGACATTTCTCTGGTGTGCTCTTCTTTCAGCCAAGATCTATCTAACATTAATTAAAATATCCCAAGTACTATGATCTTTTCTAAACCCAGTCTGCACATCTCAGTGCTGATGTACTGTTCCAGTCGGTTTTGGATAATCTTCAGCACGATCTTGCTTGCATGTGATATTAATGACATTGTTCGATAATTTTCACATTCTGTTGGATCACCTTCTTTTGGAATAGAAACAAATATGGATCTCTTCCAGTCAGTTGGCCAAGTGATTGTACTCCAGATTTCATGGCACAACTTAGTGAGCACCTCCAAGGCAACACCTATTTGTTGAAATACATCAATTGGTATACCTTCAGTCCTGGGGCCTTGTTTTTTTGCCAATTCTTTCAGAGCAGCTTGTACTTCTTCCTTCATCACCACCAGCTCTTGCTCATATGTTGTTTCATGAAATTCTTCTGTTTCATGAAATTCACCAATTCCTTTTGGTGCAATGACTCTGTAGATTCTTTTTATCTTCTTTTAATGCTTCTTGGATGATTTAATATTCTTCCCAAAGCATCCTTAAATATTGCAACACGAGGCTTGAATTTGTCCTTCAATTCTTTCAGGTTAGAGATGCTGAGCCAAATTAAAATTCTGAAGGCGATATATTTTCCCATGAAATCCTTTGTAGTTCTGGACCACTGCAGGTTTTGTGGGGACCAGGACCATCCCAGTAAGCATGCTGTACTATTTTTCCTACCAGTGATTTGGAGCATTTCTTCATGTGTCTGTTGGTGATCCCAATGTCCTCCTCTCTGAAAAGTCCTTCCATGTCTCTTGCCCATTTTGTTATTATTGGGTTATCAATCCTTTTCTTCTGGAGACCCAGGAGTATTCTATACATAACAGACCCTTGTGTGAGATGGTGTTGCCAAATGTTTGTTCCCAGTCAGTAGGTTTTCTTTTCACTCGGTCGGAAACAGTTTTTGATGAGCATAGAGATTTAATCTTTAGAAGGTCGGAAAATGACAATCTCTTCAACAAATGGTGCTGGCAAAACTGTACTGCTAACTGCAGAAAGCTAAAACAGGATCCACATTTCATACTTTACACAAAATTCAACTTAACATGGATCAGAGGCCTGGGAATAAAGCCCCAAACCATAAAGTTCATAGGAGACAAACTGGGATCAAGCTTAGAAGACCTAGTCTATAGTATAAAGAGACTGGCAAATACAACCAGAAATGTGTGAAAAATTTAATATAATAGTACTTAATAATAGTATTTTAATGTATATTGCAAAATAGCACCTGTTTGTTATTATGAACCATCATGTGTACATTGGATTGCTCTGTAATAGATGTCACAGGGTTTGGTCCATAATTATGGGTTGTAGATAAGTCTTACATATATTAATAGTTCCAATGCTTTAGGACCAAATGAGTAGGATTTGAGAAAGTGGCCAGAATACAATGCTTTTGAAACTCAGGATTGGGAAGAAGCATTCTTTCCTGTCATTTTTCATGTGTGATAACATAAAAGAGCCTTTTGTGAATGAACAGAAAATAAAGGATTGCCTGAGTGAAAGAATACTAAGTTTAGAAGGAAAGATTGAAGGACATTTATCTTTCTTCTTTCATTTGATTCACACTAGCACCCTGCTTTTTGTTCTGTGAATTTGAGCAATGTTACAATGAGTAGTTTCTATAGCAAGGACATATTGAAATTATTCTCGAATTTTTATTACAATGAAATGTACAAGGAGTTGGACTCAGAAAATCAAAAGGGCCGAACTCGTTCAGCATTTCTGAAGCTCAAGGATCTGAAGAACAAATTCAAACCTTGAGTTGCTATAATCAAGGATGCTTTAGGCAGAATATTAAATGATCCAGGAAATATTAAAAGAAGATGGAAAGAATATACTGAGTCACTGTATTGAAAGGAATTGGCAGACACAGAAGAAATTTCATGAAACAACTTATGAGCAAGAGCCTATGGTGATGAAAGAAGTAGTTCAGGCTGCTTTGAAGGAAATGGCAAAAAATAAGGCTCCAGGAATAGATGGTATACCAATTGACATATTTCAGCTAACAGATGCTGCCCTGGATGTGTTCACCAAGTTGTGCCAAAAAATCTGGAGAACAACCACTTGGCCAATTGACTGGAAGCAATCTATAATTTGCTCCCATCCCAAAGAAGGGTGACCCAACAGAGTGTGGAAACTATAGAACAATCCCATTGATTTCACATGCAAGCAAGATTCTACTGAAGATTATCCAAAAACGACTGGAACAACACATCAGCAGAGAACTGCCAGAAGTCCAGGCTGGGTTTAGAAGGGGTCGTGGCACTAGGGCTATTGTAGGTAATGTTAGATGGATCTTAGCTGAAAGCAGAGAATACCAGAGAAAGGTATATCTGTGTTTCATTGACTATGCAAAGGCATTTGATTGTGTGGATCATAACAAACTGTGGCTGACTCTGAGAAGAATGGGAATCCCAGAACACTTGATCCTTCTAATGTGAAACTTATACTTGGACCAGAAGGCAGTAGTCAGAACAGAGCAAGGGAACACTGCATGGTTCAAAATTGGGCAGGGCATACACCAGGGATGTGTCCTATCTCCATACCTTTTCAACCTGTATGTAGAACAGATTATTCGGGAGGCTGGGCTCTACGTGGGGTCAAGATTGGTGGAAGACCTATCAACAATCTGCATTATGCAGATGACACAACCCTACTTGCTGAAACTGAGGAGGGCCTAAAGTGCTTGCTGCAGAGGGTCAAGGACTGCAGCCTCCAACATGGATTGAGGCTCAATGTCAAGAAGACAAAGATTCTCACCACTGGACCAATTGGCAGCATCAGGATGGATGGTGAAGAGATTGAGATTGTACACAGCTTTAGTTTGCTTGGCTCCACAATCAACACTCTTGGCACCAGTACCCAGGAAATTAAAAGGCGCATTGCCATGGGAAAGTCTGCTGTTAGGGACCTCTCCAAAGTACTGAAGAGCAGTGGTGTCTCTCTGGAGACTAAGGTGCATCTGATACAGGCCATGGTCTTCACAATCACTTGTTATGCATCCGAGATTTGAACAATGACCAAGGAGGATAGAAGGAGAATTGATGCCTTTGAGCTGTGGTGCTGGAGAAGAGTATTGAGAGTACCATGGAGTGCTAGGAAAATAAACAGATTCATCCTGAAAGGGTTAAACCTGGTGGCTCGTTGGAGGCAAGGATTCTGAGGCTCCGTCTAACATACTTTGGACATGTTGTTAGGAGAGACTGGTCCCTGGAGGCCATCATGCTTGGGAGGGAGTAGGGACAGCGCGGGAGGGGAAGGCCCTCTATGAGGTGGATTGATTCACTGACTGGGGTAATCCGGATGGGTGTGTCAGAGACAGTGCGATTGGCACAGGACAGAGCAGAGTTTAGGGCTGTTGTACATAGGGCTGTTGCTATGAGTCGCAAGAGACTCAAGGGCACATAAGAACAAATAACATCTCCTGTAGCACAGATCACCTGAGATTCCCGAGAACTCGGCTAGAGGGCAGTGGTGAGTCAGCGAGAGAGCTCTTGCCATTAACACAGGAAACCCTGGTTAGATGCCTGCAGCTAACTTTCAGAACAGCCATCTATTTGCCTGTCATTGGAGTCTTGCATGGTGCTGTGATGTTAAATAGTGGGGCTTGCAGACCAAGACAGACTAGGAAAAAAGGCCTGGCACTAAATTCCTGAAAATCCAGTACAGTAGACTAATCACACTCTACATAAGATTATCATGAATTGGGGGTTGACTTGATGGCAACTAACAAAATAGAACCCTGATGAGAAATGCTGAGAGTCCCACACTCCATAAATCAGCAGAGTAGACTTACATTGACTGAGTACATTCTAAATGCCAGCGATAGTCAAAAGATGCTAGGAAAGAATACTTCTCTTTTTTGGGTGTTATGTATAAAATTCCAACATCATTGCATTTGAATCCAATTTCTTGCTCATTCCACCATAAGGAAAAATGGAAATGCTAATACACAGGCAATTTCAAGGTTCATCCTTTGGGTATGCTGCTAGGAGGATCAGTCCCTGGAGAAGGGACATATTGCTTGGAAAAGTGGAGAGTTAGCGAACGAGAGGAAGACCTTCAATCAGATGGATAAACACAGTGAGTGCAGCAACAGGCTCCAGTACAGCAGTGATTGGCACAGTAGGATGACACAGAAGAAGGTAGGACTTTTGTTTTGTTGTCAAGATTTACTTGATGACATCTGACAATAAGAACAGCACTTTCCAACATCTTACTAAACGTAATCACCAGTTGCTACTTCTTATGAAAAGATAGAATTGCACTGGGAAAATCTGCAGTTACGTACCTCTCCAAATTATTGAGGAGTAATGAGGTAAGTTTGAGGACTAAGGTTCATCTGATTCAAGACATGGTCTTTCCAATCACTTGCTATGCATCTGAGAACTGGACAATGAATAAGGATGACAGAAGAATTGACGCCTTTGAGCTGCGGTGTTGGAGAAGAGCACTGAACATCCCATGGATGGCCAAGAGAACAAAAATATGTCTTAGAAAGGATGTAGCTGGAGTGCTCTTTGGAGGCAAGAATAATGAGGTTTCGCCTCACACACTTTGGACATGTTGCTAGGAGGGGCTGTTTCTTGGAGAGGGACATGATGCTGAGAAGGGTGGAAGGTCAGTGAAAGAGAGGAAGACCCTCAACCTGGTGGACTGACACAGCGACTGTGAAGTGTGAGGATGGCACAGGATAGAACAGGGTTCAGATCTTTTGTTCATAGAGTTGCTATGAGTTGTACTCCACTTGACAACATTTAGCAACAATAACAGCAGCAACAGGAAAAGATGGGAGAATGGAAAGCAAGAAGAGAAGTTTCATATTTCATTTGTGGAGGAATGAGACTAAATTCAATAGTTTCAAACACTTATGGAGGATCTCATAAATATAACTAGAGTGATAATTTTCATTTTGTTTTCAGGCCAATCATATGACTCAAGTAAACTTTCCAGCTGTTGTTATTCAGGGTCATCAAGTTTGCTATGACTCCTAGCCACCCTCTGAACAACAGATCTGACCCCTTCCCGATCCAGCACCATCCTCACAATCTCTGTCATGGTCAAGTCCAGTTTTGTAGTTAATATAGCAATCCAATTTTACAATTAGGATTCTTTTAGTGCAAGTAAGAAAAATATTAACACTGTGGAGTTTGTTTAAGTTTGGATTTTTTTGTTTCCAGAACTGTCAATTCTTTCAATTATTTATTTTAAACTTCCCTCTTTTTGTTCCAACTCTGGTAACCATCCAAAAGGAATTATCTCTTTTTTATATTTTTTTAATTTTAATGATTTTAACAAAAGTTTACAGAATACTTGAATTTCCGTTCATTCATTGTTGCACAATTTCCTCCCTTCCCACCCCCAGTCCACTCCGGTATCTACCTCTTATTCTGAACTGTTGTCATGCAAATAATGCCTAATCATGTATTCCTTTTAAACAATTCTTTTCCCTCATCTGTTCCAATGCAGTGTTCATTATTTATCCCCTCTTTTCTTAGTTTCCCTCCAATCCCCATTGTCAGTTCTGTTTTACCAAAATTAATTCTGTGCTTAAACTCTTCCTTAGCTTTTTATAATAATTACCTTACAACATAATAGTCTATGTTTTTGTTTTATTCTCCTCTCACTTTTCGTATCTGTTAACTATCCAAGATTTATTCTATCTGTATGCAAAGCGTTTGTTACAGCAGTGGCTTTCATATCATAATTGTTTTTTGTAAATATCACTAAGCATAATTTATTCTGGATTAATCTATGGTGTGTAGTATTTCACAAATTCTTCACTGCTTTCTGGTGATGCAGTTATTGGCTAATTTCTGATCTGCACTTCATTCAGTTGCAGTTTATTTCAATAATTATTTACTTGGTTTCTATAATCCATGAACAATGTGTGATACTGAGGAAAAGGTAAATGTAGCTGGGGTTTCAGTCACTTGCTATGCTGAGAGTGAATAAGGATGACAGAAGAAGAATTGATGTCTTTGAACTGTGTTGGAGAAAAGGGCTGACTATCCTATTGGACTGTCAAAAGAACAGGTATGTCTTGAAGAAAGTGTTCCTTGGGGGCAAAGGTAATAAAACTTTCTCTCATATACTTAGGGCACATTTCTAGGAGAGGTTATTTTATTCCTTGGAGAGAGATGTCATGTTTGAAAGGGTAAGAGACAGTAAAGGAGAGGAACATACTCAACCTGGTGGGTTGACACAATGACTGTATCAAAAGTGTGTGTCAGAGATTGTGAGGATGGCACAGGATAGGACAGGGTTCAGGGGTCATTATGAGTCATACGACTCAATAGCACCTAACAACCACCATCTGGGGTTTCAGACTCCATTTGGGGCTATTCCTCTCATAGGGTCCTGTCTTCCTTCCCACTTCCATTTCTCTCCTCCTTTTTTATGAACATATTACCACTTCTACTCTGAAAGTTTGCTGTTTACTTTGAGACTCGCGTATCATTGGAATGATGGTGCAATCTTCACCAGCTTCAGTCACAGGTGCTATTCCCCCCACTCCCATCTGAAAACAACTCTGTTAAATTGAATTTTTTCACATATGCCAGCAGCTTATCATCTTTCCATTATTTTAGAGATTGTCCACTATATGCCCATTTCCTGCTGTATTATACACACTCTTGCCCTCACTAAGCTTGTAGATAACACAGCTGAGAGAATTACCACCCCTTTTCTGGGTGGGGTGACCTGTACCAGCTCCTTTTCCTGGTGCTCTGTGGCATTGTAACTCAGCTTTCCCCTTAAGAATGAATTCTAACACTGCCATTGGTTGTCAGGTGCCATTGAGGTGACTACGACTCATGGCAACACTAAGATCAGATCTGAATCTTGCCGTATCTGGTGTCATCCCAACCATCTGTCATGCTCAAACACATTGTGGTGGTAGTCACTGCCTCAATCCATCTCACGGTGGGTGGGTTTTCCTCTCTTTTGCTGATCCTCTACTTTTTACTGCATGACGTCTTTTTTTTCTAGCACTGGCCTCTCCTGACAACATGTCCAAAGTAGGTGAGACCAAGTTTACTATCCTTGGCTCTACGGAGCAACCTGGCTACACTTCCTCTGAGACAGATTTGTTTGTGCTCTTAGAAGAGCATGGTGCATTTACTGTTCTTTGCCAGTACTACAGTTAAGAGGCATCCATTTTCTCTATGCTCTAACAATATTGAAATAACTTTATGCACATCATAGAGATAACTGATACAGTTTCCTCCAAGAATAGAGAAGGGTTATTCCTTACTACTGGTGGTCTCCTGTCATCACAGAATTACATGATAGGTTGTTGGTTTGTTTTTGTTTTTGT
>NW_006399792.1:2000988-2002242 GCF_000299155.1 Elephantulus edwardii
AAAGAAAAGGGAGCAAATCTAGAGAGAACAAACTTGTTACAAATAGAAGGGCTTTGGGGGGAGTGTTACTTATGGGTGTCCTGGCGGAGTGGGTGGAGGAAAGTAGCCTCGATAAAATTCTCTGTATACTCTAGGCAGTTTTTTCTACCCAGGGGTCAGTTGGTACAATCTGAGGGCTGAGGAGCTCACCCTGAGGGCCAGCTTGCCCTGCCAGGGGCCGAACTCATGGCTCGCTCTGCCGCGGTGGGGGGGGGGGGGTGCGAACAAACTGCCAGCCCCGAGGGCTGGATGGCAACCCCTGTGGGCAGGGCAACACACCCCTGGGGCTGTCTGGCAACTCCCCCACCAAAGCCCCTCCCCCCCCATGACAGGTATTTTTTATGTTCTTTCTCCTGATCATTTTGGTATTTGTAGGCAGAGGGAGGGAATCTAAATTTTATTCACAAGAAGCTTTACAAAACAAGTCAGAATATTAGATTTAGGAGTGAAGGAGAATTTATTTTTTATGTTGTAATTTTTATTTTTCTGGATTAAATAAAACAGATGCTATTAATAATACCAACAATTGGGATAGTAAGTAATTAAAAAAACTTAAGGTGCCCCAGACACAGTAGCTAGAAATAACATGGTGAGAAGTCTGGGTGCTCATTTCAGATGCCTGGGATTGATCATTATATTCCCTGTGAAATGCTTGAGCTCAGCAGTGAACTTTATTTTGATTAATTTTGACTAGCCTACTTGGTATATGCAGGGGGTCATTACAAAGATAGAGGAGGAAGAAAAGGCCAAGGTGAATGTCAGAAGAGACTCTGAATATTGCATTACAGTGCCTAGAAGCCAAGGAAAGGGAAGAAATAAAATTATTAAGGAGCTGAACAGAAGATTTCAAAGGGCAGTGTGGAAAGACAAAGTAAAACACTATAATAAAATGTGGAAAGAGCTGAGTCAGAAAATCAAAGGGAACAAACTCAGCATTTCTTAAGCTAAAGAAACTGAAGAACAAATTCAAGCCTCATGTTGAGATACTTAAGGATGTTTTGGATAGATACAGGAAACATTAAAAGAAGACGGAAAGAAGATACAGAGTCATCGTATCAAAAGAAATTGGCGGATACATAAGAATTTCATGAAACAACATATGAGCAAGAGCCTGTGGTGATGAAGGAAGACGTTCAAGTTGCTCTGAAAGAATTGGCAAAAAACAAGGCCCTAGGAATTGATGGCATACCAATTGATATATTTCAATAAACAGAC
>NW_006399792.1:2003007-2004412 GCF_000299155.1 Elephantulus edwardii
AAAACAAAGATTCTCACCACTGGGCTGATTGGCAGCATAATGATGGATGGTAAAGAGATTGAGATTGTTAACAGCTTTAGTTTGCTTGACTCCACAATCAGCACTCTTGGTACCTGCAATAGGTAGGTGTATCAAAGACAGAAGATTGGCACAGGACAGAGCAGAGTTTACAGCTGTTGTACATAGGGTTGCTATGAGTCACAGGCGACTCAACAGCACATAACAACAACAACTAGGTATATGGTATGTGGCTGATCATGAGAGGAAAATGTACTTCTTACTCTTTTTACTTGTGACTTTGGGGTTTACTCTGGTATTTAAGGTGCATATAGAGGAGTAAATGACCATTATTATTATTATTATGAATATGATTGTAAATTGACTTTCTTTGTTTATTCTCCTTTTGAGGAGAAGTAGATTAATGTAGTCATGGATCTGATATATTACTTATGTATTTTTCTTTTAAAACCAGTAAAAAAGTGCAAGACCAAACAGTTGCCATGGAATGAATTCCAACTCATGGTGAGCCCATATGTGTAAGTAAAACTGTGCTCCATTGGGTTTTTGATGGGTGAGTTTTCAGAAGATCAGCAGATCTCTGGGTAGATTTGAACCACCAATCTTTTAGTTCACTACCTATTATGCCAACAGCACAAACCTGATGATGTAATCTGAAACCTATTGGACTACTAAACTAAAGGACAGCAGTTCAAATCCACCAGCTGCTTTGGAGAGAACTGCAAGTAATCTGCTCCCATAAAAGAATTTCCTAGGAAACTTTATAATAAGTTGCTAAAAGCCAGAATTAACTTGAGGGTGGTGGATTGATTATAAATAAATTAGATTAGAATTCAAGGTGTAGTTGATAAATGCTTGGATTGAAATCAACATTCATTTATTGTTAATAGCTATAGTTTGCTTGGCTCCACAATCAACACTGTTGGGACCAGTAGCCAGGAAATTAAAAGATGTATTTGCCTTGAGGAAGTCTGCTGTTAGAGACCTTTCCAAAGTACTGAAGAGCAATAATGTCAGTCTGGAGATTAATGTGTGCCTGATACAGGCCATGGTCTTTGGAATCACTTGCTATGCCTTGGAGAGCTGGACAATGATTAGAGATGATAGAAAGAAAATTGATGTCTTTAAGCTGTGGTGTTGGAGAAGAGTATTGATTATACCATGAACTGCTAAGAAAACGAACAGATTCATCCTAGAGAGAGTGAAATCAGGCTGTTCCTTGGGGGCAAGGATTCTGAAGCTTCTTCTGACATACTTTGGACATGTTGCAAGGAGGGACCAGTCCTTGGAGAGAGACATCATGCTTGGGAGTGTGGAGGGACAGTGAAGAAGAGGAAGACCCTCGATGAGATGGATTGATTCAGTAACTGGGGTAATGGATGTAGGT
>NW_006399792.1:2004932-2007445 GCF_000299155.1 Elephantulus edwardii
CATGGTATGTTCAACACTCTTCTCCAGAACCACAATTTGATAGCATTGATTCTTCTGTCATCTTTAGTCATTGTCCAACAAGTCATTGCGAAGACTATGGCCTGGATCATGTGCACCTTATTCTCAAGACTGACATAGTTACTTGTTAGTACTCTGGAGAGGTTCCTGACCACAGATTTTCCAAGAGTATTGATTGTAGAGCTAAGCAAGCTGTAATTGTTAACAACCCTTGTCTCTTCTCCATCCATCATGGTGCTGTCAATCTGCCCAGTGGTGAGAATCTTTGTCTTCTTGATGTTGAGTTTCCATCCATACTGAAGACTATAGTCCTTGACCTTCTGCAGGTCCTCCTCACTTTCAGCAAGCAAGGTTGTGTCATCTGCATAACGTACGTTGTTGATAACTCTTCCTCCAATCCTGATGCCACATTCCTCCTCATAAAGCCCTGCTTCCTGATATTTGAGGAGCAAAAATAATATTTTGTAAAAGTGAAATTTTGAACATATACTATTTTATTTATGTTTACTATATAGCATTTTTACAATGTATTAGGTATATTATTGCTGATATTGGATTGACTTTGGCTGAAAGCAAAGAATATGGGTCTATCTGCATTTCATTGATGATGCAGAGGCTTTTAAAAGTATGTTGTTGTTATTTTTGTGTGCTGTCTATTTGAAAACAAATGCATATCTGAACCTCCAATGGGTTTTCAGAAGCAATAAATCATATGGGAGGAGATTACCCCATCCTCCTGCATAGCTGCTGGAGGATTCAAATTCCATCCTTTCCGGATTGCAGTGCAGCTTCTTACCACTAGGCCACCAGAGCTGCCTTGAGAGTGTGTATCACAACAATTAGGGCTAACATTGAGAATGAGAATCCCACAACACTTAGTTGCATACATGTGAAACTTAAACCCAGACCAAGAAGCTGTTGTCTGAACAGAGCAAGGGAATATTGCATATTTTAAATCAAGAGAGCTGTGCACTATGGCTGTATCCTTTTCCCATACCTATTCAACATGTATGCTGAACAAACCATTCAAGAACCTGGATTTTATGAAGAATGTGGCATCAGTGTAGGAGGAAGATTAATCAACAACCTATGTTATGTAAGTGGTAGAACTTTGCTTACTGAAAGTGAGGACTTGAAACACTTGCTATAGCAGATCAAGGACTACAACCTTAAATATGCATTACACCTAAACATCAAGAAAACAAATATCCTTACCACTAGGCCAATAGGAAACAGCATAGTTTCTATTGTTGTTGTTGATTGTCATCGAGTCGAGCACAACTCATAGGGACCCCATGAACAAAAGACCTGAAGCCTTTCTTTAACTATTGTTATTTCTCAAAGTTCAACAGCGTGGCAGAAAGAGAAAATATGGAAGCTGTCAACAGTTTCATCTTATTTGGATCCACAATCAATACTCTTGGTACCAACAATCAAGAAAACAGAGGAGTCACATTGGGAAAATCTGGCGCCAGAGACCTCTCCAAAGAACTGCAAATCAATGATGTTGGTTTAAAGACTTAGGTGTGTCTGATCTAAGCCATTGTCTTTTCAATTTCTTGCTGTGCCTCTGAAAGTTGAACAGTTACTAAGGATGACAGAAAAGGAATTGATGGCTTTGAGCTGTGATGTTTGAGAAGAGAACTGAATAACCCATGGATGTCACAAGAACAAACAAATATGTCTTGGACAAAGTGAAACCAGGGTACTCTTTGGAGGCAAGAAGGGTGAAACATAGTTTCACATACTTTGGGCACTTTGTTAAGAGGAGCCAGTCCTTGGACAAGATATTTAGATATTTAGAAAGGTTAAAAAATTAGTGAAGGCGAGGAAGGTCTTTACCAAGCTGAATTGACACAGCGACTGTAACAATAGGCTCAAGTATGTCAGAAACGGTGAAGATGACACAAGCTAGGGAAGGGCTGAGATGACACAAGGTAGGGAAGGGTTGTTCATGTGACTCACTCTGCATCACAGTCAACTGCTCATAACAACAACAACTCATCTGGATTTTGGAGGACTCTTGGTGGTGCAGTGTTTAAATCACCTGTCAACTAAGCCACTTCACAGGAAAAGGGTGTGTGTCTTGCTTCTGTAAGATTTACGGTTTTGCACATACTATGAGCCGTTCTACTGGTTTTGTTTGTGAACTTTGGAGTCTTACTCCTACCATCTTTCCTCGTTGTCACTTAGCATTTAACCTTATAACCCCTGCCATGGTACATGCTTCGGCATGACTTCCATTTGTTTTGGCTTCTCAAAGCTCCAGTGCAATTTTCCAGAGTCTCTTCCAACATCATTCGATTTTTTCTTTCTCCTCTGTCTTTTGTTCTAGTCATGGATAATATCCTTGATATTATCCCACAGCTCATCTGGTATTTGATAATTGCTAGTCTGTGCTTCAAACCTGTTTTTCTTTTTTATTTTATTATTATTAATTTTAATGAATCTTTACAGAGACTTTGGATTTCCATTCATTCATTGTTGCACTTTTC
>NW_006399792.1:2008218-2012740 GCF_000299155.1 Elephantulus edwardii
TTGTTGGCCATCTGAATGTCTTCCTTGGTGAAGTGTCTGTTCATATCCTGTGCCCATTTTTCTATTGGATTATTTACCTTTATCTTGTTGTGGTGCTCGAGTACTCACATTAGTGAACAGCACGTCAGCATCGTAGTGCTGATGTTAGAGGATATACCTGACCTACACCGTGGCAAGCAGTGAGTGTGAGGGCTCTCAGTACTGCACAAGTGTCCACTAAGAAGCCTCCAATCACCAGAGAGAAAGGTCTCCTTGACGTGACCATCTGCTGCAGGCTCCAGGCCCTTCCTGGAATTCACTCCAGAACCAGCTGACCCTCTTGCCACTCCTGACTCCTCCAAGGCCAGTGCTGGCTGTTGGTCTTTCTTTGCCCAGGAATCCCAACCCTCTGCGGCATCTCTTTGGTATGCGGCTGCACTGTCCCCCATCAGATGCTGGGTAGAGGTCAGAGGGACAACAACTCAGAGAAAATTAGGGTGTACTAGTAACTGATGCCTGGATAGGGGCCCAGTGTCCCCACTAGGCACACGCACCCTTCCAAATGACTTGAGGAAGTGAAAGCTGTTGATCATGTAACATTTATGGAATGGTGCCATGTGCCAGGTACGAGTGCATGGTGGTGCTTCAGTCACGCCCTGTCACACACTTGCAGGTAGGTAAGGAGAAATTGGCAGAGAGAAGTTGGAGCCCATCTCTGTGCCAGGTTTTCTCTGGCCCTTTCTTGCCTTTGAGTATGGTCCCTACACTGGATATCAAAGTTTACTGTCAAAAGGAAGTATAAAAAGATGGTAAAAACAGAATAAGATGGAGAATAACAAAGTAATAAAAAAAAATCCAGAAACCATCTAGGGTACAAGATCTTATCGCAACTGGGAAGTAGCTGAAAACACGCTGAGTGAACACAATCTATAGGGGACATAACCCCGGGGGGAGGAGGCCACAGGGAGAGCAGCCACGCCTTAGCCCAGGAGCCCTCCTTGGTGGTGACAGAGCAGGAGCAGGCGATGACAGGCCTGGACCCGCCCCAGGCCTGCCTGGAGCGCATCTATTTCCAGACTCATTTTTCTCACCAAGCCCATATTTTCCGGCTGCTATTTCTTATTCATTGTTTCCCACTTTAGTATTCCAGTCATCAGTTATCGTTAACACATCCTGAGTGCAAGTTTGGTCAATTTGAGACAGTAAGATTTGGTAAAAAAAATGTAGAACATATATTTGAATAATAGTCATATTAACAGATCTTCCTTGTATGTGCATGGATAATATCCTATCACAACTTTGCATTTTAGGATAGAACTTGAAATTGACTTTTGGGCTATGAATGCAGCAAGTTTGTTCTTCTGCTTTTGTTCCCAGAACAGTAAACCATGTGATTATCTGATTCGAAGTGGTCAAAGCTAGTCCATCTCATCTCACAAAAGCCTACCTAGGATGTTCCTGCTGAAGTAAAAAAGCTAAACAGAAGATTTCAAAGGGCAGCTCAAGAAGACAATTATAATGGAGTGTAGAGAGCTGGACTTGGAGAATAAAAAGGGAAGAACTCATTTTGCATTTGTCAAGCTGAGAGAACTGAAAAACAATTTTAAACCACAAGTCACAATATTGAAAGATGCTGTGGGCACTATATTAAATGACCCAAGAAGCAGCAAAAGAAGACGGAGGGAATACACAGAGTCACTATACCAAAAAGAACTGACTGATACTGAAAAATTTCAGGAAGTACCATCTGAACTAGGCTCACTATGAGTCATCTATGACTCACAGCACTCAACAGCAATAACAGTGACAACATAGAGCCTAGTGGACAGAAAGTTATCCTATCAAGCCCAAGGTGGGTGATTTTAATCTGTGGCCCTCAGGCCTGTTCAAATTGTCTTTTGGTGAAACATTCTTCCAGGTGGTATAGCACTGTTCTGTGCATTGCTGTACAGAGGTAACTGGTGGTTGCTGTGATGCTGAACACTGTGACACTGATGTGCAAAATGTGATAATGGTTACCCATGGTGGACAGTGTTTGGTGGAGCTCCCCGATTAAAACAAGCTTGGAAGCAGGAGTGACATCCACTTCTGAAATGGCTTGCCTCTGGAAACTCTATGAACAGTGTTCAGGTCTTTCATTCACAGGGTCGCTATGAGTCGTCTACGACTTGATGGCACCTAACAACAACAACAATAACCATATGAACAGGAGCCAATGGTAATGAAGAAGGAAATGGAAGCTTCACTGAAGGCTTGGCAAAAATAAGGCCCCAAGCATCAATGGGGTAGCAATCTACTTGTTTTAATTAACAGATGAAGCCCTGGATGCACTCACCAGTCTATGTCAGGAAATCTGGAGGACAGCTGTCTGACCAATGGTTTAGAAGAGGTACACATTTGTTTTCATTCCCAATAAAGGTGACCCAACAGAATGTGGAAATTATTGAACAACATCATTAATAACACATGCAAGCAAAATATGGCTGAAGCTTCTATTAACAATGGCTGGGACAATACATAGATAGGAAGGTGCCAGAAGTTTAAGCAGGATAGAAGAGTCCAGGGAACCAGGGATATCATTGCTCAGGTCAGATTGATCCTGATTGAAAGTAAAGAACACAAGAATGTCTATATATGCTTTATTGACCATGGAAAGGCATTTGACTCTGTGGATCGTAACAAGTTACTGCTAACATTGAGAAGAATGTAAATCTCAGAGCACTTAATTGTGCTCATGTGAAATCTGTACATAAACCAAGAGGTTGTTGTGTGAACAGAGAAATTTTAAATGTGGTTTAAAATTAAGGGACTGCATCAGGATTGCATTCTCTCTCCATACTTAATCTGTATACGGAGCAAATTATTTGAGAAACTAGATTCTACAAAGAAGAATGTGGCAGCAAGATCAGAGGAAAATTAATAAATAACCTGCATTGTTCAGACAATACACCCTGCTTGCTGAAAGTGAGGAAGACTTGAAGCACTTGTTCCAGAAGATTGAAGACTATAACCTTAAATACAGATTGCATCTCAACATCAAGAAAATACCATTCTTACCACTGGCCCAAAAGACAACATCATGATAGATGGAAAAGACTGAAACTGTCAACAACTTCATCTTACTTGGATCCACAACCATCATCCTTGGTACCAGCAGTCAGGAAATTAGAAGACATATTGCACCGGAAAACTCTGCAGTCGGGTACCTCTCTAAGTTATTGAGGCGTCATGATATCAGTTTGAGGACTGAGGTATATCTGATTTAGGCCATGGTCTTGCTGATTACTTGTATGTGTCTGAGAGCTGGACAATGAATAAGGATAACAGAAAAATAACTGATGCCTTTGAGCTGCAGTGTTGGAGAAGAGTACTGACATCTCATGGACTGTCAAAAGAATAAATAAATAAGACTTGAGGAAAGTGCAGCTAGAGTAGTCTTTGGAGGCAGGGATGATAAAGTTTTGCCTCACATACTTTGGGTTTGTTGCTTCGAGGGGCTATTCCTTGGAGCGAGACATGATGCTCAGACAGGCGGACAAAGGCGAGGAAGACCCTTGACCAGGTGGATTGACACAGTGACTGACAAAATGCGCTCTAGTGTGCCAGAAAGTGTGAGGATGGCACAAGACAGTTCAGATCTGTTGTTCATAGAGTCACTTGTGGGTTGTATTTGACTTGATGATATCTAACAAGAACATGCCACATACTGACCCAGTGACTGCAACACAGCAATCTCATTGACTACAGTTTGTGGGTTTTCTTTTTGCAATTCTAGCATTTGATAGACCGAGAACTTAAAAAAAAAAAAAAAGAAACAAGCTATGAAAATTTATAATTACAATTTATTTTAATATCTGATCCAATGATCTGAGTTTAGAAAATGTTGGAAAGAAGGATCACAAATATTATTATAAATAGCATACCACTAATGCAGGAGACACCAGTTTTTCCAGTTAGTCTTATTCTTTATTTTGACTTGTCTCAAGCATAGTCCTCGGGAAACTGCACTGCTAAACCAAAGACCACACCTCTATCGTAGTAAGAATCCACCAGAAAGGAGAAAGATGAGGAATCTCCTTCCAAGTCGTTTACTGCCTTGGAAACTCAACAGAAGGCCAGAGATGAGTCACGTCCAACTTAATGCCACTGAGCTTGTGAGCTTTCAATCCAAACTTTTATCCTGTCCTACTTTTTACCACCCTCATCACATCCTTCTGAATTCTATTGCCGTCTTTTCCCTGATATGTCTGGTATTTGTTAACTTTCCATATAAAAACAACTCGCAATAAGAGAGATGTAAATCAAAACCACAATGAGATACCATCTCACCCCAGTCACAGTGGCAAAGTTTAATAGAATTGTTGTTGTTGTTGTTATGTGCCGTTGAGTCGCCTGAGACTCATAGCGACCCTATGTACAACAGCCCTAAACTCCGCTTTGTCCTGTGCCAATCGCATTGTCTCTGACACTCCCATCCCAATTATCCCAGTCACTGAATCAATCCACCTCATAGAGGGCCTTCCTCTCCTGTGCTGTCCCTCCA
>NW_006399792.1:2013130-2036387 GCF_000299155.1 Elephantulus edwardii
AAGTAATAAATGTCTGAGAGGATGTGGCGTGTTAGGAACGCTTATACATGCACTGTTTGTGGGACTGTAAAATGGTACAACCACTCTAGAAGGCAGTTTGGTATTTCCTCGAAAAGCTTAATATAGAAATTCCATATGACCCAGCTATTCCACTGCGAAGAATATAACACTGCTAAGAATATATCCTAAGAGAAAATGTACAGAGATTTGTACACTGATGTTCATAGCAGTGTTATTCACAATAGCAAGAACATGGAAATAGCACAGATGTCCACCAATGAACAGATGGATTGAGAAATTGTGGTACATTCACACAATGGTATACTATGTAGCACTCAGGAGCAATGATTCTGAAAATATGACATAGTATGGGAAAGTTTACAAAGAATTATGCTGAGTGAACTAATAGTCTCATAAGGACAAATACTACATAAGACCTTTATGCTGCTGGTGGATTTGAACCATGTCCCTTTGTGATTGTAGTATAGCTTCTTACCACTAGGCTAACCAGGACACCCGATCATTCAAGATCAGGAAAGACCTGAGTTCTTTAATCAGAACAGCCTCTTCCCAGCTGGTACTCTCTGGTCCTCAGCTTCTCAGCCTTTGGCCCCTTGATCCTAGGGCCAGTAGAACCAGCTTAGTAGCCTTTACCCTGTTCATTAAAGTGTTATGAAGACCTTCAGCTTTACCAGTTATCCCAGGGGCATCATACACTGCCAGTAAACCTTCTGCCTAAAGGCACATGTGTCTTTTGCCCCATGGATCAGCAAGCCAGCTCTGCCAAGTGCCTGGAGATACTCTATTACATCCACAAGCCCTCTGTTTGTAAGTGCTTAGCTTTCTCTGGTGCCAGGATTTCCCAACACCGTCTCCTGCCATTCTCCTTCTGCCAAAATTTCTGCCACTGCTTCTTGCACCATTTCTACTGTTACAGAGTCCTGTCTTCTGGTTCTGGGAGGTTCCCAGCCAGGGATTCTGGGTCCAAGGGATATATTCTGCTCCCATATCTTGTTCTTGGTGACAGTCTGATTTCTTCTATTTATTTCTGGGTTGGCTCATTTTAAGCCTAATGGAATGGCAAAAGCGATCAGTTCCTTTGTTCCACATACTATATTTGCATGATTCCAAGTCCCTTAAAAGTGCCAGTAACCTTCTTGCCTTATTAGCAATATGTTGAATTCCTTTGGTGGGCCATGCTGTTGATGTGAACCCTTAAGTTGGAAATCACTTATAGTTTCAAAGACTATAAATCACACAGGAGAAGGTCACCCATGCTTCTCTCCCATGGAGCAACTAGTGGATTTAAACTGAGTGCCATTAGATCAGCAGTACAACTCCTTACCTACAAGGAGATCTTATTTGTTTGATCCACCTATTCATTTAGTTATTCATAGGGGTTTTTATGGTCTATTCTTTTAGGAGCTCTCTAGGTATGGTCTATAAGGAGTTGCACTCCTAACTCAAAGCTGGCATCTCTCTGATCAAATCTGCCAATTATTCCAAGGAAGAAAGGTAGGCAATCTCCTTATATAATAGCTTCAAAATTCCACTGTAGGGTCAGTTATGAGCTGTTTCTGACTTGATGGCAAGGAGTTTGAGATTTTGTGGGTTGATTTTTTTTTTAAAGTATTTCAGAAATGGATGGCTAGTCCTACTTCCCAGTCCCAAAAGACTTAGTTGTGCTCATGTGAAACTTCTATACAGACCATGAAACAGTTCAAAAAGAACAAGAGAACACTGGTGATTTAAAATCAGGAAAGGTGTACATCAGAGTTGTATTCTTTCTCCATATCTATTCAATCTGGGTGCTGAGTAAACAAAGAAAGTCGACTCTATGGAGAAGAATATGACATCAGGATTTGAGGAAGGCTTATCAGCTTACATCATGCAGATGACACAAGTTTGTTTGCAGAAAGTGAAGACATGAGCACTTAATAAAGAAAATAAAAACTAAAACCTTTAATATGGGCTACATTTCAACATCAAGAACACAATAATCCTCATGATGGATCAATAGGCAACATCACAATAGATGAAGAATAGTTTGGAGGTGTCAATGATTTAATTTTTCTTAGATCCACAATCAATGCCTATGGTAGCAGCAATCAATAAATTAAAAAGCTGTGTTGCACTGGGAAATTCGGCTTTTAAGAGTACTAAGGATCAAGGATGTAATTTTAAAGACTAAGGTACACCTGATCCAAGTAATGATATTTTTCTTTTTTTATTATTATTAAATTTTATTAGCTTTAATGAACATTTACAGGGATTTTGGGTTTTCATTCCTTCATTGCTGCACCATTCTCTCTACCCTCCTCCCCAGTTTGTTCTTCTTCCCCCGCCATCCGAATGTCTGTTTTGTCCAATTGCCACAGTGCTTGTCAAAGTCATTTCTGATTAATCTCCTTTGTCAGTGTGTCCTTGATATTTTTCAATTAAATTATATGCACCTGAAAATTAGGCAATAAATCAGGAAGACTGAAGAAGAGTCCATGTCTTTGAATGGTGATGTTGGACAAGAGTGTTGAATATATCATGGACTTCCCATGCTCATTAGAGACAAGAGTGGTGACATTTCATCTCACATAATTTGGGTGTGTTGTCAGAAGGGAGCAGTCTTTGAAAAGGACCTCTTGATAGACAAGGTGGAAGGATCAGTGAAAGACAAGAAGATTCTCGATGAGATGGATTGGCACAGTGACTACAGCAATGGACTTAACAAAACAGTGATTGTGACAATGGAGCAAGATAGGGCAAAGTTCTGATATGTTGTTCCTGGGGTTGATATAAGAAGTTGTAGACTCAATGACACCTAACAACAACAGCAGCCATTTAGTGGTATTACAAACGATGGCTAGAAAAGCCGTATTAAGTAATTCACTGAACAACACTCTTTTTGGACTTTTAAGTTGTTCCCTGCAAGCTTTTTTGCAAACAAGAATGTATTTATAAACAATAAAACTAGTATAAATAAAAACATTTGACCCAAGGAAATAAACTTTGCCAGTATTGCAGCTTCTCTCATTAACACAACTTTTATTACTTATATTAACAAAGGCTATTAGTATGTATTGCCAGATTTGAAAAAAATGACAATTATTTTTTCTTTCTATTTTTATCTCTAGGATGTTGTTATTGTTATATGCCATTGAGTTCTTTTACTTTGTTTCCTGTGAAGAGACAGTGTGTTTACTTTCAAAGTTTATTTATTTTATAATATTTATTTTGTTGCTAGATGTGGTTGAATTGGTTCTTACTCATAGCAACCCTGTGTGCAACAGACCGAAATGCTGCCACGTCCTATGCCATTTTCACAATTGTTGCTATGTTGGATTCTACTGTGGCAGCTACTCTGTCAATCCATTTTGTTGAAAGTCTTCCTCTTTTTGATCTAGTACTTCACTAAGCACTAGGTCCTTCTCCAGGGAGCTTGGTGGCCTAGTGTTAAGAAGCTGGTCTACAATCTTGAAGGTATGTGGTATGAATTCACCAGCTGCTCAGTGGGAGGATGGCGCTCTCCTCCCATGCAGTTGACTGCTTCTGAAAACCCAATGGAAGGTCTGCTATGGGTCTATTCTGACTCAATGACACATAACAGCAACATGTTCTTTTCCAGGGCTCCAGGTCCATCCTGATAGCAAGTTCAAAATATGTAAGATGAAGCTTGCCATGTAAGGAGCATTCTGTTTTTACTTTTTCATAAATAGAGCTGGTCAGTGACTAGGGACGATAAAAGGAGAATTGATGCCTTTGACCTGTGATGTTGGAGAAGAGTATTGAATATACCAAGGACTGCTAAGAGAATGAACAGGTTCATCCAAGAGAGGGTGAAACCAGGCTGCTCCTTGGAGGCAAGGATTCTGAAGCTTTGTCTGACATCCTTTGGGCATGTTGTAAGAAGTATCAGTCCTTGGAAGGAATGTCATATTTTAGGAGGATGAAGGGACAGCACAGGAGAGGAAGACCCTATATGAGATGGATTATGGTAATGGGGGTAGGGGTGTCAGAGACGGTAAGATTGTCACGTGATAGAGCAGGGTTTAGGGCTGCTGTACGTGGGTTCACTATGAATCGCAGGGGACCTGATGACACATAACAACGAAAACAACATATCTGAGTGTTGATGCTGTTGTTAGGTGCCATAAAATTGACTATAGCTCAGTCATCCCATGAACAATGGATCTGAAACTTGCTATATCCTGTACTATCTTCATCATTTCTGATATACTTGAGCCCATTATTACCGTCACTGTAATCCATCTCATCGAGGGTTTTCCTTTCTTTTCTGACTCTCCATCTTTCCAAGCATGATGTCCTTCTTCACGGACAGCCCCTCCTAACAACATACCCAAAATATGTTAAACAAAGTTTCACTTCCCTTGGCTTCAAGGAGCACCTTGGCTGCACTTCCTCAAAGATTACGTTTGTTCTCTTGGCAGTCTTGGGATATTCAGTACTCTTTTCCAACACCACAACTCAAAGACATTAATTCTTCTGTCATCCTTATTGGTTGTACAACTTTCAGATGCGTAACAACTAATTGAAAATATTATTATTTGAATATTATATACTTCAATCTTTAAACTGACATCATTGATCCTTAACACTTTAGAAAGGTCCTTTACAGCAGATTCACACACTGTAGTACTGTAAAAAGAGCAAGAGTCACATGGGGATAGCTATATCTGACCTTTCTCAACTACTAAACAAAGGGTTAACTGTCCCCATCAACAACAGCAACAACACAAAACCAATTCTCATAACTTCAAACATGTCCTCTAAGTTCCAGCGCCTTTTTCTACTTATCCCAACACCAATCTTACTGATTTATGAGGTCCAAAATCTGTTGCAATAGTTTACAGTCCACAGAGAGCCATGGTAGAGAAGTTGAAAGACTATACTTGAAGTTAGTAGCAGAATACACTCATTCAAACAGGATAGCACAGCAGCCGACAAGGGCTCACAGGCACCTTCAGCCTCACCACAGCTTTAAGCTGGTGTTACAAAGCTTAGTCCTGTCAGTTATGGCTTTCTCCCTCCTTTTTCTTCAAGGGCAGCCCCTCCTAACAACTTGTCCAAAATTTGTTAAACAAAGCTTTACTTCCCTTGCCTTCAAGGGGCAAAAACTTTATCCTCAAATAAACTTGGGCAAAAGCTCTTAGCTCTGGTTCCTTCATGGGATAGCAATCCCAAACTCAGCTCCATCTCATGTCAGGGAATATCATAAACACATCATTTGACTTCTCAACTGCCAATGTTAGGGATATTGCCTGTGGATCTAAGCAAGATTAAATCATTGACAACTTCTTTTCTTCATCTATTATGATGTTGCCTGTTGGCTCAGTCGTGAGGATTTTTTTCTTTTTGATGATTAGATGTAATTTGTATTGAAGGTTGTAGTTTTTGACCTTTAGTAGCAAGTGTTTCAAATCCTCTTCAGTTTCAAAGAGCAAGATTTTGTCCTCTCTATAACAAGGGTTGTTGATAAATCTTTCTCTGATTCTGATGCCACACATTATGTTCATGAAGTCCAGCTTCTCAAATAATTTACTCAGGATACAAATTGAATAGGTATGGAGAAAGGGTATAGCAGATGATATCTTCTTGGACTAAAAGTATAGGTTTTGCATGAACATAATTAAACGTCTGGGGTTCTCATTCTTTTCAATGCTAGCCATAATTTGTTATAACGCACACAGTTGAAAGCCTCTGCATAGTAAATAAAACACAAATAAACATCCTGGTATTTTCTGCATTCAGCCAGAATCCATCCAATACCAACTATGATAACTCTGGTACCAGCTTGAATTTTTTTTTAATTTGTTATGTGTGAACCGTCAAATCGGATCTGACTGGTACAGGAGGAGATTGTCCCTCCTTCAGCAGAGCATCTGGTGGATTTGAACCACGCACCTCTGGGCTTGCAGTGCAGCTTCTTGCCACTAGGGGCCACCAGAGCTTGCCTACCAGCTTGAATTTTTAGTAGTTTTCTGTCAATGTACTGTTCCAGGCATTTTGGCTAATCTTTAGTAATATTTTGCTCGCATGTGACAATGATATTGTTCAAAAATCCCCACATTCTGTTGTATCACCCTTTTTGGACATGGGAACAAATATGCTTCTCTTCCAGGCACTTGGCCAGGTAGTTGTCTTCAAAACTTCCTTACTTTTGATATTGTTGTGTGTCATCGAGTTGGACCTGACCCATAGCTGACCTTCCAGTGGGTTTTCAGAGGCAATAGTTGCATGGGAGGATATCGCTTAACATTCTCCCTCAGAGCAGCAGATGGATCTGAATCGCATGCCTTTGGGATTGCAATGAAGCTTCTATAGTCAATATTCCTCACAAACACCATAATTCAAAGGCATCAATTCTTCTTGAGTCTTGTGTATTTATTAACGTATTTTCCCATGCATATGAGTCATTTGGAAAAATCATGGCCTAAATGAGGTGTTCTTTAATTTGCAAGGTGACATCTTTGCTTTCTAACCCTTTAAAGAGATTTGGCAGCATATTTGCTTAATGTAATATACTTTTTATTTTTGACTGATCTTTTACGAATGTTTATTGGATCTGAATGGAATAAAATCCTTAAGATCATAAATCTTCTCTCTGTTAACCACGATATTGTTTATTAGTCTAGTTTTAGTGATTTTTATTTCTTTGGTTGAAGTGTAAGCCACACTGAAAACTATAGTCTTTGAGCCTCATCATTAAGTGTTTTAAATCCTCTTCAATAAGTAAGGATGTGTCATCTACACATTGTCCATTGTTAAAGAGTTTTTATACAGGATTGGTTTCACCTTTTTTGTCATATAGTCCAGCTTCTTGAGTTATTTGCTTAGCATATAGATTCAATAATTTTAGTAAAAGGATGTAAAAGGTAAGAAAGTGTGCTGTAATCCTGAAGGCATGTGATTCAAATCCACTAGCTTTTCTACAGGAGAAAAATGGGCAATCTCCTCCCATGAAATTAAGTTCCTATGAAAACTGGCTAGAGTGTCAGCTATGGGTTGATTGTCACTTGATGGTACTCAACAGCAACAACAACTATCTTGATTTTATTTATTTTTAAACAATTTTGAATGAGCTATTCCTATCTTAATTTTAAACCATGCAGTATTGCTATCCTTTTGTTCTATTTGAATAATAGCTTCTTTGTTTGTGTAGAGGTTCTATACATAATGACATCACTGGGGATGGTATCACTTAGTAAAATTATTTATGGTATCACTCACTGCATCATGGACCAGACCAGGCAGAATTCTTATGAATGTTTATTATAAACTTTAGAAAGAAAATAATTTGTAATGTTGTTGTGTTGTTGACTGCCTTCAAGTCAAGCACTACTCATAGCAGCCCTATAAACAAAAGGCCTGAAGCTCACCTACAACTATTGACATTTATCAAAGTTCATAGAGTTTCTCGAGGCATGTTGTTTAGAAAGTGGATGCCACTCTTGCTTCCAAACCTGTCATAGAATGTTATTGGTTGAGTCACCTGTGATGCATAGTGATGCACAACAGCTCTGAACCCTTCCCTGTCCTGAGCCAGTCTCACTAATTTTGACACATCAACCTCCATTATTGCTCCAGTGACTGTATCAATCCATCTCATTTGGGGTCTTCCTCTCCTGTACTGTCTGTCGCCATTCTGAACATGAGGTCCTTCTCCAAGGACCAATCTTTCTTAGCCATGTGCCCAAAGTAAGTGAGGCAGAGCTTCAAAATCCTATCCTCCAAGGGGAGACTTGGTTTCACCCTCTCCAAGACAGACCTATTTGTTTTCTTGGCAGTCCATGGTATGTTCAAGACTCTTCTCCAGCATCACAACTCGAAGGCATCTATTCTTCTGTCATCCTATGTCATTGTCCAACTCTCTGAAGCATAGCAAGTAACTGAGAAGACCATGGCCTGGATTTAGTGCACCTTTGTATCTAGACTGACATCATTGCTCTTCAGCACTCTGGAAGGGTCCATGACAGTAGACTTTCCCAATGCAAATAATCTTTTGATTTTCTGCCTGCTGATGTTAAGAGTATTGATTGTGGATCTAAGCAAGTTGTAATTACTAACAACCTCAATCTCTTCTCCATCTAGTATGGGGCTGCAAATTGGCCCTGCAGTGAGAATCTTTGTCTTCTTGATGTTCAATCCATAATGAGGACTACAGTCTTTGACCTTTTGCAGCAAGTGCCTCAGGTCTTCTTCAGTTTCAGCAAGTAAGGTTGTGTCATCTGCATAGCGTAGGTTGTTAATGAGTCTTCCTCCTATCCTAATGCCACACTCCTCCTCATAAAGCTTTGCTTCCTAAATGGTCTGCATACAGATTGAAAAGGTATGGGGACAGGATATATCGCTGACTCACATAATTCAATATGGAAAGATTTTTCAAAACAACTTGTTACTCTGAAAAAAAAAATTCATCATAGTTTAGTTAGAGTGAATTGATAGCTGACCTATCAGCAATTTAAAATTGCTTAGATTTAATATTTCTTAGATTATATGAACTCTGAGAAAAAGATGGGCTATCTCCTTGTTATTGATTTACAGCTTCTAAAAATCCACTGTTGCGTCAGATATCAATTCACTCTAACTAAAGTACAGTGAATTTTTTTGAGAGTAACAAGTTATTTTTTAAAATCTTTCCACATTGAATTATATTAATAGTAACTGAGCAGAAGCCTTTTTAATTTTTTCCTTTATTTACAACTCCATTCTTTAAAAAAATTATTGGTATAGATTTATTATTATGTACCGTTGAGTTGGAGCCAACTAATAGTTGATCTTCCAGGAGGTTTTCAGAGACAGTATAATTGCGTGGGAGGATATTATCCATCTTTCTTTTCAGCTGGTGGATTCGAACTACATGCTTTTGGTCTGGCAGCACAGCTCCTATCATTAGGCTACCAGAGCTTAATTCAGATTTACAAGCACTCAAAAAACAAAACAAAAAAACCCAACTCAAACTTATTGCCAAAGAGACAAAACTAACTTATAGTTGACCTTCCATCAGGTTTCTGGGAAACTACAAATTTCATGAGAAGAGATTGCCTATCTTTTTCCTGAGGTGCTGCTGTCTCACTTGGGATTTGCCGCGTCTGTTAGCAGTGCAACCCCCTATGGCCTTTGCCAAGCTACTTTCCACAAATTGTAGTTGAAACGGAAATTTGATAAAATGAGTCAACATAAAGACATTGGGAGTAACAAAATAGCACATGCTGGTAGTTTGTAGAGGTGAAACCAGATGATTTGAAGTGTCATTGTTATATGATGATAATTACATCTCTAACGTTCATTCTTGCTGTGTACCATTGAGCCTGAACCAACCCACAATTGACCCTCCAGCGAGTTTTCAGAGGCAATAAATTGCACCAGCCATCCTTCTTCCTCAGAACAGGTAGTGGATTCAAACCATGTACCATTGTGATTGCAGCACAGCTTCTAACCCCTTAGGCCACTAGAGCTTCCTCTAGGGATACTTTATAAAGCAATAAATTTCTGTTGAAGCATTGCACAAAAATGTAATGAACAATGATTGGGTGTTACTGTCTCTGTGTAAATCACTGACACAGATTTAGTGACTGAAAGGCGTAATATCTACAAGAAAGATAAAATGGCATAGTTGTTATGTACCATAAAGTTGAAATTAATCCATAGCTGACCTTCCGGTGAGTTTTCAGAAGCAGTTAATTGCACGAGAGAAGATTTCCCGTAGAGGCAGTGACTTCCTTTCACTATGAACTAATTTCCTTTCCATTGTTCCCAGTGCAGTAAGCTCCAGGGAAATGAGGGTAGACGGAGAAATGGATTGGGATTTAAAGCCTCCCTTTGCTATTTCCTGGTGATCTAAATATTATCAATTGCTGTGATGTTCATTCCTAGTCATAGTGACTCCATGTGGAAAGTAAAACTAGACTCCTTAAAAGTGTTGAAGTTTGTGACCTTTTGGAAAAAAAAATTGACAAGTACCTTTGAGTGGCTTTGGAAGCTCAGTCTTTCTATTAGGATTTCAGTGCTCAACCATTCATACTACCTTCATACTACCTAAGGCCTCTTTACCGTTAAATAACCTTGATCAAATCACATATTCTCTTTGGCCAATGCTTCCTCACTAGTAAAATTTGTTTTTTTTTTATTATATGCTATTGAGTTACCAACAACCCCATGCCCTATCCTAAGCCAGTGTCACTGACTCTGATACACCAACCCTCATTGCCCCAGTTATCATGTCAATCCATCTCATCTGGGGTCTTCCTTTTCTGTGCTATCCCTTCATCCTTCCAAGCATAGTGTTCTTTTCAAGGACTGGTCCCTCTTGGCCACATGCCCAAAGTATGTGAGATGGAGCTTCAAAATCTTTGCCTCCAAAGAGAAACTTGGTTTCACTCTCTCTAAGATAGACCTATTTGTTTTCTTGGCAGTCCATGGTATGTTTAATGCTCTTTTCCAGCTCAACTCAACAGCATCAATTCTTCTCTCATCCTTAGTCATTGTTCAACTCCCTGATGCATAGCAAGTTGTTGTGAAGAACGTGGCCTGGATCAGGCACACTTTAGCAAAGAAAGCTGAGTGTTGTTGTTGTTGTTATGTGCCGTCGAGTCGCTTGCAACTCGTAGTGACCCTATGTACAACAGCCTTAAACGCTGCTCTATCCTGTGCCAATCACACTGCCTCTGATACACCCGTCCCGATTACCCTAGTCACTGAATCAATCCACCTCATAGAAGGTCTTCCCCTCTTGCACTGTCCCTCCATCCTCTCAAGCATGATGTCCCTCTCCAAGGACCTGTCCATCCTTACAACATGTCCAAAGTATGTCAGACGAAGTCCCAGAATCCTTGCCTCCAAGGAGTAAGTAGCCTGGTTTAACCCTCTCCAGAATGAATCTGTTTGTTTTCTTAGCAGTCCATGGTACATTCAATACTCTTCTCCAGCACCACAGTTCAAAGGTGTCAATTCTCCTTCTATCCTTCCTGGTCATTGTCCAACTCTCTGATGCATAACAAGTGATTGCAAAGACCATAGCCTATATCAGACTCCAGAGTGACACCATTGCTCTTCAGTACACTGGAGAGGGCTCCTAACAGCAGACTTTCCCATGGCAATAAGTTTTTTTATTTCCTGCCTACTGGTGCCAAGAGTGTTGACCACGGAGCCAAGCAGACTAAAGTTGTTAACAATCTCAATCTCTTCACCATCCATCCTGATGCTGCCAATTGGTCCAGTGGTGAGAATCTTTGTCTTCTTGACATTGAGCCTCAATGCACACTGACTGGTACTGGAAGAGATTACCCCTTCTTCTCCAGCAGAGCATCTGGTGGATTCGAACCATGTACCTCTGGGATTGTAGTGCAGCTTCTTGCCACTAGGCCACCAGAACTCCCCAAGAGAAAGCTGAATAGGGAATGATAATTCTTATCTCAGAATGAGCAGGACAATTAAATGAAATCAATGTGACTAAGAATTCACTTTGAGGACTAAAGTGCACCTGATCCAAGCCATAGTGGTCTAGTGGTAAGGAATTGCACTGCCAACCCAAAAGTTTATGGTTCAAATTCACCAGATGCTCTGTGGGAGAAAGATGGGCAATCTTCTCCAGTGCAAGGTCAAAGTTTGACCTTGAGTCTATCCCTCCTGAATTTAAAGACCATCTCAGAAACAGGCCTGAGGGCTTGAAAACTAACAAGGGAAGACCAGATGAGCTGTGGGAGGATATCAAGCATCTCACGCATGAAGAACGCAAAAGGTAACCACAAAGATGAGGAAGAAGAAAAGGCCAAACTGGATGTTAGAAGAGACTTTAAATATTGCACTAGTCTGCCAAGAAGCCTAAGTAAAGGGAAGAAATCAAGATGTTAAGGAGCTGAACAAAGGCTTCAGAGGGCAGAACAGGAAGACAACCCAAAATATTTTATTGAAATATGCAAAGAGCTGGAGTTGGAAACTCAAGAGAGATTAATTTCTTAAGCTGAAGGAACTAAAGATATTCAGGCTTCAAGTTATAATATTTAAGGATGCAATGGACAAAATATTGAATAATCCGAGAAGCATCAAAAGAAGATGGAGAAGTACACAGAATTATGATATCAGAAATAATTGGCTGACACAAAAGAATTTAATGAAACAACAAATGATCAAGGGCCTATGGTGATGAAGGAAGAAGTTCAAGATAGTAAGAAGACATTGGTAAAAAAACAAGGCCCCATGAAATGACAGCAGACCAAATAGACATGTTTCAACAGACACTGCTCTATACATCCTCACCAGGCTGTACCAAGAAATCTGGAGGACAATCACCTCGCCAACTGACCAGACAAAATCCGTATTTGTTCATTCAAAAAAAAAGGTGACTTGACAGAGTGTGAAAATTATATAATTAATATTACATGCAGGCAATGTTCTGCTGAATGTTATAAAAAATGACTGGAACAGTATATCAACAGAGAACTGCCAGATGTACAGGCTGGCCACAATCAACTCTTTTGGGATTCCCATTCTTCTCAGAGTTAGCCAGAGTTTATTGTGATCCACACAGTCAAATGCCTTTGCACAGTCAAAGAAACACAAGGGAAGTGACTGTAGCTGGAGTCGAATCCCCACCGCCGCCTTCGCCATGCCGTTCGAGAAGACCTTCAAACAGCGCCGCACCTTCCAACAAAGAGCGGAAGATGTCCGGCTGATCCGAGAGCAGCATCCAACCAAGATCCCGGTGATCATAGAGCGGTACAAGGGGGAGAAGCAGCTGCCCTTGCTGGACAGGTCCAAGTTCCTGGTGCCAGACCATGTCAACATGACCGAGCTCCTCAAGATCATCAGGAGGCGCCTGCAGCTCAACCCCAACCAGGCCTTCTTCCTGCTGGTCAGCGGCCACAGCATGGTGAGCGTGTCCGCGCCCATCTCTGAGGTGTACGAGAGTGAGAAGGGCGAGGACGGCTTCCTGTACATGGTCTACGCCTCTCAGGAGACCTTTGGGACCCCTGCCACAGCCTAAGACTCGCAAACGCAGCTGCTCTGGAGTGTCTGCACCCTCCCAGGGGACAGAAAGGGATCGCACCAACTGAGGCAGCCAGGAGCAGCCATGTCTCAGGCACAGGCTGCTCCGCCAGCACGCTCCGCTTCAGAGAACTGGTATTTAACCTCCCCACTGTTAGATGTTGATGAATAAAATACCTTGCCTTTTTAGTTGCCAATTAAAAAAAAAGAAAGAAAGAAAAGAAACACAAGTAGACATTCCTCTGGTGTTTTCTTTTTTCAGTCAAGATCCATCTAACCTTGGTTATAATATCCCTAGTGCCACGGCCTCTTTTAAACTCAGCCTACACATCTGGAAACATTGCATGGTTCAAAATCAGTAAAAGGTATATGCTAGGGATGCATTCTATCTCCATACTTTTTCAATCTATATGGGGAGCAGATCGTCCAGGAGGCTGGGCTCTATGAGGAGGATTGGAGGAAAACTCATCAACAACCTGCGTTATGCAGATGACACAACCTTGCTTGCTGAAAGTGAGGAGGACCTGAGGCATTTGCTACAGAAGGACTCAATTTCCAATAGGGATTGAAGCTCAACATCAAGAAAACAAAGATTCTCACCACTGGGTCAGTAGGCAGCATCATGATAGAGAAGGTGAAGAGATTAAGATTGCTGACAGCTTCAGCTTGCTTGGCTCCACATTCAACACTCTTGGTACCACGCAGCCAGGAACTTAAAAGGTGAATTGCACTGGGAAAATCTGCTGTCAAGGATCTTTCCAGAGTATTGAAGAGCAATGATTTCAGTCTGGAGACTAAGGTGCACCTGACCCTGGCCATGATCTTTGCAATCACTTGCTATGCATCAGAGAGCTAGACAGTGACTAAAGATGAGAGAAAAATTGATGACTTTGAGTTGTGGTGGTATAGAGGAGTATTGAATATATATGGACTGCTAGAAGAATAAACAGGTTTGTCTTGGAGAGGGTGAAACCAGGTTGCTTCTTGGAAGCAAGAATTTGGAGGCTTTGTCTGCTATACTTTGGGCATGTTGCAAGGATGGACCCATCCTTGGAGAGGGACATCATACTTGCAAAGGTAAAGAGATAGCACAAGAGAGAAAAACCTGGATGAGATGGATTGACTCAGTGACTGGGATAATGGGTATAGGTGTGTCAGAAACAATGAGGTTGGCTCAAGATAGGGCAGAGTTCAGAGCTATTGTACACAGGGTTGTTATGAGTCATAAACAACTCAATAGCACATAACAACAACAACTCTGTGGAGACCTAGTCACAAGAAGCTGTGCAGCAATCCCAAAGACACACAACTGAGGCCACCAGCTGCTCTGTGGGGGAAGGATGGGCAATCTCCTCTTGTGCGATTAACTGCCTCTGCAAACCTGCTGTAGGGTCAGCTATGGGTTGGTTTTGACTCTACAGTAAAGAACCACCACCACCCTAGAAAGAATGTGATGGATTGACCCAGTAGCTACAAGAATGGACTCAAACATACCAAAGACTCTGAGGATGACACAGGAGTGGGCTGTCTATCAGTCTGTTACGTGTGGAGTTGGGATGATTTGGAACCAGCTGAACAACACCTAACAGCAACATGCTTGGGCTATCAATTTGGTTCTTTTTCATAACTAATTAAGTAATTTTAATCCCTACGTACTAATCTCTTCTTTTTAAAAAAGGAAATGACAACTATCAAGCCCCCAAAACCTCAGCTGCATTGCTGCCATGTTGGAACCAACTCATAGCTCACTCTGCTGATTTTTGAGGCTGTCAGTACACAGGAGATTTCTTCCCATCTTTCTTCCATAGAGCCCCTGGAGGATTTGAACCACTTGCAGCTCCTTATTCACTAGGACACTGTTGTTATTATTGTTCTTGGGTGTCATTGAGTCGAGTATGACTCACAACCCTATGACAACAGATCTGAATCTTGTTCTATCCAGTGTCATCCTCCTCATCTCTGTCACACCTGAGCCCATTGCTGCAGTCATGGGGTCAGTCCATCTTATGGACAGTCTTCCTTTCTTTTGCTGACTCTCCATCCTTCCAAACATGATATCCCTTTCCAAGGAATAGCCCCTCTAACAACATGCCCAAAGCGTGGGAGATGAAGCTTTGCCATCCTTTCCTCTACAAAGAACTTTAGCTGCACTTTCTTCAAGACTTATCTGTTTGTTCTTTTGGCAGTCCACGTGATAGCCAATACTCTTCTCCAACACCAGAACTCAAAGGCATCGATTCTTTTTCTAATATCCTTATTCAATGTCCAACTTTCAGATGCTTAGCAGCTAATTGGAAAGACTATGGCTCGAATCAAGCACACCTAAGTCTTTAGAGTGACATCATTGTTCTCCAGTACATTGGAGGGGTCCCTGACTGCAGATTTTCCCAGCGCAACATGTCTCTTGATCTCCAGACAGATGGTACTGAAGAGGTTGAATGTGGATCCAAGTAAGATGAAATCATTGACAATTTCAATCTTTTCTTCATCTATCATGCTGTTGCCTATTGGCCCAGTTGTGAGGATTTCTATCTTCTTGAGTTGAGAGGTAATCAGCATGAAGACTAGAGTCTTTGATCTTATCTAGTAAGTGTTTCAAGTCCTCCTCACTTTCTTTTTTTAAATTTTTTTAAAATTAATTTTTGTATGTATACCATCAAATCAGATCTGACTGGTACAAGAGGAGATTGCCCCTCCTTCTCCAGCAGAGCACTTGGTGGATTTGAACCATGTACCTCTGGGATTGCAGTGTAGCTTCTTGCCACTAGACCACCAGAGCTTCTTAAGTCCTCTTCACTTTCAGCAAGCAAGACTATGTCACCTGCATAACATAGGTTGTTGATTAGTCTAGGCCACTTGTTATTGTTGTTATGTGCCATCTAGTCTGCTATGTCTCATAGTGAAAGACATAGGATCTGAACTTTGCCCTATTAAGCCAACCTCACCAACACTGACGCACTTGATTTCATTGTCACAGTCATTGTGTCAATCCATCTCAATCCAGGGTCTTCCTTTTCTGTGAGGATCCTCCACCCTTCTAAGGACTTCTTCCTTCTCCAAGGACTGGTCCCTCCACACAACATTCCCAAAGTATGTGAGATGAAGTTTCAAATTCTTTGCCTCCAGAGAAGAACCTGGCTTTACCCTCTCTAGGACAAACCCATTTGTTCTCTTGGCAGTCCATGGTATAATCAATATACTTACTTGCACCACAGCTCAAAGGCATTGATTCTTCTTCTGTCATCCTTATTCATTGTCCCGCTCTCTGATGCAGTCTCCTATATGCTAATATAGGCTCTTGTATTTGTAATACCCTTCACAAATTTACCATGAACAGTAGGAATTTTCTTATTTCAAAGAAGTCTATTTTGCAGCCTTAAATATAGAGAAATTTGGAAAGTTTGATCCATCCACTGGTAGGTCCTGATTTCAGGTGCTATTTTTTTTCTGTTGAGATCTTTTGAATATTATTAATTTGTCCTGTCCAGTTTGATGAACACTTACCCATGGCCACTATACCCATGCTAACCACATCTCCACACCCAGCATAGCAGTGTTCAAGCATTGGCTCACAAGGCTCCTTCCCTTCTGGTTTCTCACAAACATAGTGCACACACTCAGCCATTGTGCCCAGCATCACTCCGTGGCAGGGTGAATGTATGCAGAAGAATTTATTACAGGTCTAGTCTTTTCTTTCATGATGACTAATTGACATTTGTAATATTTTCCTGCCAGAGGACTTTAGATCGAACCATCTGATCCATTTGAGAAATTCTACTAACTGAATTTCAAATGGGAAATGGCTAAAATATCAGCATTCTCCCAACTGCAAATGCTGTTTTGTTCTGAGTTGTAAGATAAGAACTGGCAGGCGCAGGCCATTTTGCTAACCTCTGCTGACCTCCAGCAAACTTCTAGGGTATGTTTGCTTAAGCAAGTTTATTCTCCCCCAGGCTCCTAGAGGCCACAGCTAGGAGAGGTCTGGTGGTTTAGTCCATATGGAGTTGTGCTGATAACCCAATCAGTGGTCATGTAACTCCAGAGGTTCAAATCCACTAGTGGCTCCAAGATGGTCAGTATCTTCCCTTATGGTTTACAACCTTAGAAACTCAGTGAAGCGTCAGTTACAAATTGGTTCTGACTTGACAGAAATGAACTGAGCTGAGCTGAGCCTCCTTATTGATCAACTATTGAGTAGCAAGCAAATCCAAATCCAAATGTTCCTGTCACATTGCCTTAGGAATGGAGGTGTATAATGAGCCTAAATATCCATCGTTTGAAGGGCCATTCAGATGACTTCCTGGAATACAGAAGGTGTACTGCCCTGAACTTCTAATTTTGAAAAAAAAAATTTTTATGATTAATTTCAATGAAAATTTACAGAGACTGGATTTCCATTAATTCATTGTTGCCCTTTTCTTTCCTTCCAACCCGTTCCCCATTACACTCCCCTCTTGGAAAAGTAAAAGAAAAATTCTTTCATTGTTAAACAATCTCTCCCCCAGGTCCACTCCACTATGCAGCCTTCACTCTGGCTCCTGTCATGACAAAAATACCTAATCACATATCCCTTTTAAACAGTTTTCTCCCTCATCTGTTTCAATGCAGTACACATTGTTGAACCCATCTTTCTCAGTCTCCCCCCAACCCCGAGGTCAGTCCTGTTTTACAACAGTGGCACCATGTAGCAATTGTCCTTTTGTGGCTCAGATACTTCACTCAGCATAATGTCCTCCAGGGTCACCCATTTCGAATAATATTGCATGAGTTCCTTGTTTTTCAATGCAGCATAGTATTCCATTGCGTGAATATACCACAGCTTCTCCATCCATTCGTTTGTTGATGGGCACTTAGGTTGTTTCCAACTCCTTGCTATTGTGAACAAAGCCTCGATAAACATGAGTGTGCATCTAATTTTTTTTATTGTCAGTGAAAATTCACATAACAAATCATATGCTGACTCTCACCAGACACTATCCAGAGAAGCAGTATATTAAATGAGTAAATAAAACTTCTGTTTTCTTAGGAACTATAGCTTATGTATAAAACACCTATCATGTCTCTATCACTCTAACACCTATCCTGCTCAGAAAAGGTTAGTTGTCTCCCTTTTTCATTCCTCTGCACCCTGTCCACATCTCTGCATTACTCAGACAGGGAGTACTTGAATTTCTTGACTTACTACCAAATTCTCCACTAGGCCTTACAATAAATGCAATGTAGATAGTCTTAGAATATCTTCTGACAGCACCTCAAAGTTTGTTGCAAATGCTGTGTTTTTCTCAGTTGGAAGATAAGAGCTGGCAGCCACAGGCCATTTTGCTAACCTCTGCTGACCTCCAGCAAACTTCTAGGGTATGTTTGCTTAAGCAAGTTTATTCTTATTCAAATAGTTAAATTTTATTTTACATTTGTATTCCACTTGAGGTTTTATATGTTAAACATGCCCAGAGCATTTTGTCATGGAAAAGAATTGGCTAACCCCAAAACAAACAATGCATGTGTAGAATTCCTTTTAAGACAGGTAGAAAGGCATTCACAAAGTGTGCCTTGTCACCAGCTCTGTGGGAAAGGGCGTGGTTCTTGTCTTTTGGAGGTTTAGTTTCATGGAACCACGTTTTCCTTGTTTGGTTTCGTCAAAGTTGTCTAGCTAGAAATGCACCAGGGCCCCTGCGGGCTTTGTGGGTAAAGGCTGATCCAGACCCTGCCTCCAGACACACTAGACCAAGCTCTTGACTTCACTTCCTTGTGGGATTCTGAGCCTTTGCCAGAAGTCTCAGGGGTGGAGCATCTTAAAGAAGACGCTAGTCTCTGAAAGAAAGTGAGAGCTTCTTTGAAATATTTAAGATGTGAAATGAGTTTTCACATGTTTCATGAGACACAATCATGCACTTAATACTACATTATTCGTGCACGTGTTTAATTACTGGCTACAAATTCTAATAGAAATTGAAAGAAGACAAACCGTGGGACTAACTCCAAAGCTGTCTTGAAATGACAACTTGTCCCTCCTAACATTTCCTTAACTGGTTTCCTTTTGTTTGACTGTTTCCAACAGAAATGCTTTGCTACTGCTGAGAGGTGTGGCTCTAGTTTAATCACCTGTTTTTTCCAGACTTAGCCTTTTTCTCTGCAAAGTCCCGCATCCTGGCTCTCTGAAATCCCCACTGAATTCAGAGAAATGGTATTTTGGCTTTCAATCTCATTTCCTGGAACATAATGTGATGCTGACGACATAGCCGAGTGACTCCGCTCCGCAAGTTTGTTTGTCTCATTTCATTTGAATACTCAGGGGTGAAGTAGAAAGCCTTACTTACCAGAGTTTATTATAAGTTTAGGGATCATGATAATTACTTTCATAATGTTACTCATGAATTAATTGATCAGATTACAAAGGAATCACCCGGCTGACCAATAGCCATTGAGATGCTTCTCCACGTGTCTCTTTGTTACAAAATGTGGCAGGATAGACCTGCTCGACCGTCAACTGCAGATATTCATTTGTGATGCTGTCTTAAGGAGATGAGGAGATGACAACGAATTGTTCCAGCAGTACAGCCTGTCCTGCCAACAGTTCGGAGGAGGAGTTGCAAAGGGGGCTGGAGGAACATGGGAACCTGGAACTGGTTTTCACAGTGGTGTCGGTCTTGATGGTGGGCCTGATCACATTCTCTTTGGGATGTTCTGTGGATATCCGAAAGCTATGCTCGCACATCAGGAGACCCTGGGGCATTGCAGTGGGACTTCTCTGCCAGTTTGGGCTCATGCCTCTCACAGCCTACCTCCTGGCCATCTGTTTCTCTCTGAAGTCAATCCAAGCTGTGGCTGTTCTCATTATGGGATGCTGTCCAGGGGGTACCATCTCTAACATTTTCACCTTATGGGTGGATGGAGATATGGATCTCAGGTAAGTTACCTGACAAGGTTCAGCAATCTCTCCCTGATTTTGCTTCCTTTGAGTGAGGGTGTTGGGTCGGGTGTAACTGAGTCGACCAACGGGAAATCTATGCTTAAAACTCTGCAGACCTCGCGGGAGAGGTTCTAGTGGGACGTGTTTGACAGACATTTGTTCAGCCACGGGAAGACTTGCTTTCTGAGCTCAAAGTGTACGTTGTTGTGATTCTCCTCTGTGCTACTGGCAACAATCTTCTTTATTATTAATTTCTTTATTATTTCTGCAACAATCTTCTCAGCTGTAAGTGTAAGTGTAAGTGTAAGTGGTGACAGATTTCCACCTCACCCTAAACATGAATGCGTAGTTAGCATCAAGGGCACTATTAATAGTAGTCATGGCTTCATAACTTCCCAGAACACAGACTGAGAATCCCAGGAAAGGTAATGGCTTGGTACCAGTTATGGTGATGGTGGTGGGGCAACCAGCCTAAGACACCTTTGCTCATTCTAATCAGTAAGCCTTATTTATATCTGTGGTATGAAATCATTAAAGGGAGTTTTAGAGGCATCTGTTTTAAGTTCTGATGGTTCCCTATGAGTTTGGATAGGGGAGCAATATGAAGGCTCCCATGATTGAAAATATTCTTTCTTACTGCTTTTCAGATGCTGGAAATTCACTGCTAGAAGCCCGTTCTTTTCGGTCTAGTCAGTTACCTTATTATCAGTTATGGTGTAAATGCCATTTGGAGCCATTACATTTTATCTCTCATTGAATAAGAAGCTTAGGAGGCGCAGTACTTACATGGTTAGTTGGTCGGGTTCTAAGCACTCTGTGGGAGAAAGATGTGGCCAGCTGCTTCAATAAAGATCTACCGGCTTGGAAATCCATCTGTCCTTTGGAGTTGCTATGAGTTGGAATCGACTTAATGGAGGTAGATTTGAGGGCTTTTTGTTTGTTTCTTTTATCTTTATTCATCAATCATGTATTTTGAGGTGTATATGCTTTGATGAAGAAGGAGAGAGAGAGAGGTCAGTATTGAGGGGACTAAAAGGACTAAAATGACCAGGGGACTTTTTGGAATCCTTCCTTATTTGCAAACAAACAAACAAACAACTTCACCTCTTACCTAGAGATAGAATCATGTACAAAGTAAAATCTGTGGTGTAATTTAAAATGTGTCGTGTAATTTAGTTAAGATTTATTCTACAATGAGTAAATGAATCAGAGATGATAACTGGACTGGGAAGTAACACTAGAGTCAGTAGGTATAATTTTGTGATTATTTAGCATATAGAAAATATTTTACTGACAAAGTTTGAATGAGTTCATACCATGCAGACTAATAATTAATTTCTATAATAAAAGTCTGCAATTATGCACTCATTAAAGTTCATTTTGTGAGCTTTTTATCACACCATAAAAAGACTAATGTTCTACATTCCAATTCAAACTCAATAAATTTTATCATTAACGTGACAATTGGGAAATGATAAACATATCTTACATCAAATTTATGTGTCAGTATAAAATAAATACTCAATATAGTAATACTCATTACGTACCTTGATAGACAAGGGATAGATAATTCCATATATATTCTCTTTCTTGGTGTTCATAAATTTTTTTTTAGTAATTACTTGGAGCTTTACAATTGAGAAAACTGTGACTCAACTCGGCTAAGTAGTTTTCTAAATGCTACAAATAAATGTAGTCGAATTCAGATTTGAATTCACATCTGTTTTATATCAGTCCACAATGTAGACTTTTTTTTTCATGTCATTTACAGCAAAACTAGATCTTTTGAGAAGGATCATAAATCTTTAAGCAAAAATGGTCTAACATATTTTTTTTTTTTGCTCTGGAAAACAGAACATTATTTTTATTTCTTATTCACCAACATTGTAACAGGATAGAAATGTATTACTTTTATTTCTTGTGAGTCAACATTATCATAAAAACACCAATGAATAGAAAGTCTACTCAAAATAAATCTTTCCCCTTCATTTGTTAACTCTATCCTTAGTTAGATTTGACTTTGGTTAAATGATTTAGCCCATATAATCCTTAAATATTAGTTTATAAAGTTGGGTCAAAATGATTTTTTTTTTCTAGTGGCAAGAAGCTGCGCTGCAATCCTGAAGGCACGCAGCTTGAGGCCACCAGCTGTTCCGCTGGAGAAGGATGGGCAATCTCCTCCTGAGAGAGTAACTGCCTCTGACAACCCACTGAGTGGTCAGCTATGGGTTGGTTCTGACTCTATGGTACTCAACAAAAACAACACGAGTATTTATGACATAATAATTTTAGTTATACACACACAAACAAAAAAAGAAATTGTTGAAGTGAAATTTTTAAATGAGAATGGAATATATTTTCAAAAGAATAAAGATATATGAGTTATTAAAATATATTAATTATTATTATTATATTAATTATATAGTCTATTTCTCTGTTAAAATTGAAAATAGAAAATTCAATAGCTTTGAGTGGAACAGTATCCAAGTTTACTACATATCTTTTCAATAGATTATCAACAATAATAATTTTAAAATAAAAATAACCATTAAGTGATGAATCCTTTGTATCTTAAATATTTTCTAAAACACAAGAGCATTTAGCACATGATATTCATTTCGGAAATGAGGAAATTGAGGTTTTGCTCTCTCCAGGGAACCACCATGTACTTCCCTTTCCCTTGCCTTACAGATCTTGTATTCTGTTTCTATTCCCTGTGGGTAACTGACAATAGGCTTTTTAAAATCAACATGCTTGAGACAGTTTCTGTATTTATAGTTAACCTGTAGGACAGAGTAGAACAGTCTTACAGAGTTTTCAAAGCTGTAATCTTTTACAGAAGCAAGTTGCTGTATCTTTCCTCAAGCAACTATGGCAACTTTGGAAGCAAACTGCCTGCATTTGAATAACGACCAGGGGCACATTTCCTGGAATGGAGGTGATACTGTTTCCTTCATGGTATTAAGAGGAGAAAATGAACACATATAAAGGCTTCTCAATACCCACTAAATTGGGTAGAAACTGTTAAGCCTGGTCTAATCTACTTTTCCAAGTTTATTTCCCATTAATTCCTTAAGTATTCCTGGTCAGCAGTCAAAATGGACTGTTCATTCTCTAACTACATTAATGGCTTTTCTAAAAAAAATTTTTTTTCCCCTCAAGCAGTAAGAACAGCACACCTGGCCTTAGGCTATCTCCTCTACTTTTATATAAGGATATATTATCCTTCATTGTAATTATTCTAAGAAGTAATTTGTGAATATATATGAAGAAGCTTAAGAATTACCCTGTCCCCAGGCTGAACTTGACTTATCTGACTAGCTAGGCCTTGCCACATGTTTGAGCACT
>NW_006399792.1:2039111-2047055 GCF_000299155.1 Elephantulus edwardii
GGCTTGTCTAAAATGACTTCAAGCTAGGACATCTGGATTCTCTTGCACATGATATCTCATTCTTAAGCAAGTTATTCTGGGTCTGATTACACAAAAGTGACAGAGATATGAGAAAGGGAGAGATCGTAGGGTCTCTCTAGAGCTGGACTTGAGACAGTATATCATGTTTTCTACTACATCTCAATGACCAATGAAAATCTTAACACCAGCCCAGATTCAAGAAGTTAGGAATGCTTCTTTTTAGGTTTTTTTATTTTCATTTGTGTGGAGAATATAAACCACAAAACATATACCAATTTAACAGTGTCTATGTGTATATTAGATGGATCTTGTCTGAAAGCAAGGAATACCAGAAGAATGTATATCTGTGTTTCATTGATTATGCAAAGGCGTTTGACTGTGTGGATCATAACAAACTGTGGCTGACTCTGAGAAGAATGGGAATCCCAGAACATTTAATCGTGCTAATGTGAAACCTATACTTGGATCAAGAGGCAGTAGTCAGAACAGAACAGGGTAACACTGCATGGTTCAAAATTGGGAGGGTTGACACCAGGGATGTATTCTTTCTCCATACCTTTTCAACATGTATGCAGAGCAGATTATCTAGGAGGCTGGGCTCTATGAGGAGAATTGAGGCATCAGGATTGGTGGAAGATCTATTAACAATCTACGTTATGCAGATGACACAACCCTGCTTGCTGAAACTGAGGAGGACCTCATGTACTTGCTGTGGAGGGTCAAGGACTGCAGCCTTCAGTATGGACTGAGGCTCAATGTCAAGAAGACAAAGATTCTCACCATTGGACCAATTGGCAGTGTCAGGATGGATGGCGAAGAGATTGAGATTGTTCACAGCTTCAGTTTGCTCGGCTCCACAGTCAACACTCTTGGCACTAGCAGTCAGGAAATTAAAAAGCGTATCGCGATTGGAAAGTCTGCTCTTAGGGACCTCTCTAAAGTACTCAAGAGCAACGGTGTCTCTCTGGAGACTAAGGTGCGCCTGATATAGGCCATGGTCTTTGCAATCGCTTATTATGCATCAGAGAGTTGGACAATGACTAGGGAGGACAGAAGGAGAGTTGATGCCTTTGAGCTGTGGTGCTGGAGAAGAGTGTTGAATGTACCATGGACTGCCTGGAAAACAAACAGATTCACCCTGGAGAGGATTAAACCAGGCTACTCCTTGGAGGCAAGGATTCTGGGGCTTCGTCTGACATACTTTGGACATGTTGCCAGGAGGGATGGGTCCTTGGAGAGGGACATCATGCTTGGCAGGGTGGAGGGACGGCGCAGGAGGGGAAGACCCTCTATGAGATGGATTGATTCGGTGACTGGGGTAATCGGGATGGGTGTGTCGGAGGCAGTGCGGTTGGAGCCGCATAGAGCAGGGTTTAGGGCTGTTGCGCATAGAGTTACTATGAGTTGCAAACGACTCGACGGCACATAACAACAACAACATGTGTATATTTAGTGATGTTGATTAATTTTTTATTTTATTTTAACAGTAAGCCTTTATTCTTGAGCATTTAGATGGTTTCCAAGTTTTGGGCACAATAGTAGATATGTAATGTCTGTATCTTCTCTCATTTCCTTATGATATATTTTCAGAGGTAGCATTTCTGGAGGAATGTCATAGTTTGGGGGGGGGGAAGAACAAAATATACCAATTGTTGCTGTAGCGAGTGCCCATTACCTCTGGTCCCAATAGTCTTGAACACATCTGGCCTAAAGTTCCTGCATGTAGCAGAATCCTCTCCTGAACAACTTTCTCTTCTTTCTGAGTGCCCTTCCTCAGTTGCTAGAAAGAGGCTGCCTGACTGACCAACAGGCCCCCTGCGCCACCATGGGCTGACAACCCAAGAGGCTTCATGGGACCTGTACAACATGCATATCCATAAACACGTAGTGTAAGAATTGTTCAAAGAGCCTCCAAGGGAGCTAAGCCAAGATAAGAAAGTTAGGGCTGGTCATGACCCAGTTTTCTCTTGAATGCTTTCTTCTACTTTATAAAAATATGTGTCATTTAGAATAGAGGGAAAAAAAATAACTTACTGGAGGTGGAAACACAACAAAATGAGTTTCTAAAATTCCAGGTGGGATTGAAGATAATCTTCTAGTTCCTGGAAAAGCAGCTGTGAGTTGGCTGACATGGCAACATTTCTTACAAATCACTGGCTGACTCAGAGAAAGGCACGTGCACTTTAGTCACCTCAGGATGTGCCGATTCCCTCTGGGGCCATGACGGGGCAAGTGATGACTGTCTTCCAGACCTGGAAGAGGATTCAGCCATAATGTGTGACATGAGGGGGCTGCCCAAGATTAAATTTTTCAAGTCATGCTATAGACTGCCTCTAGATGACTGTGGATTATAAGAGATTATGGCTAACATTGAAAAAATGAGAATTACAGAACACTTGCTTGAGCTCGTGCAAAACCTAGACCTAGACTTAGAGGCTGCTGTGTGAACAGAGAAAGGAAATACCACATGGTTTAATATCAGTAAAGGTATGCATCAGTGTTGCATCCTTTTTCCACATCTATTTAATGTATATGCTGAGGAAATTATTTGAGAAGCTGAATTCCATAAAGAAAAAATGTGGCATCAGGTTTGGAAGAAGACTCATCAATAACCTTCATTATATAGATGACACAACTTGTTTACTGAAAGTGAGGAGGACTTGAAGCACTTGCTGTAGAAAGTCTTTATTTTGGGTTGCATTTCAACACCAAGAAAACAAAAGTCTTTGCCCTGGACCAACAAGCAACATCATGATCGACAGAGAAAGGATTGAGACTGTCAATGACTTAGTCTTACTTGGATCTACAATCATAGCATTTGGGACCAGCAGTCAGGAGATCAGGAGACATATAGCGCTGGGAAAGTCTATAGTCAGGATTGCTGCAACTTACTGAGAAACAATGATGTATGTTTGAAAATTAAATTTCATCTGATTCAGGCTTTGATCTTTCAGTAACTTGTTATGCATCTGAGAGTTGGACAATGAATAAGGGTGACAGAAGAATTATTGATATCTTTGAACTATGGTGTCGGATAACTGTATAGAATATCTCATGGACTACCAAAAGAACAAGCATATATGTTTTGGAGAAGATGCAGCCAGAGTCCTTCTTGAAGACAAAGATGATGAAGCTTCATCTCACATACTTTGGACATGTTGCTAGGAGAGGTTATTCCTTGAAGAAGAACATCATGTTTGGGAAAGTGGAGGGGTGGTGAAGGAGAAGAAGATCCTTTACCAAATGAGTTGACATAGTGACTGAGGCAATGAACTTGAGTGTGTCAGAGATTATAAAGATGGCAAGGGATAGAACAGTATTTAGTTTGGTTGTTCATAGTTTCACTATGAGTCACACTCGATATGACAGCCTCACCACCACTGCCACCAACAAATGAGACAAACCACAAAGTCACATTACAGACAACATGGATAAAGGAGAAGACAAGAATCAGAAGCATGTTTGCCATGTGCTGTAGTGGAGATTACTGCCTTTGAGAGTAAGACATGGAGACCAAGATCTATAAGGACAGTGTCACATAGTTAAGTGCACAAAGCTGCAGCATTTACTGACTGGGTCATTTGGAAGATTACATAAATTATACAGACTCACCACTGGTGTAGGTGAAACTGTTGGAATTTATTTGGGTTCAGAGACCAACTTTGGCCTTTAAAGAAATTCTTGACCCTCTAGGAGAGAGCATACAAATAGGACTTCAGGCTGTTCAAAGTCAGTCTGACGTGACCTGGGGAGACCTAAAGTCTGTCAGTGAGTGCTTGAGGCTTTAGAGAGAGAACTTTGTGGTTGAATCTATTTTTGTTCACTTCCTTATCGTGTGACTTCAGGCAAGTTTCTGTAATTCTTTGAACACTTTTTAGTTTTTAAGATAGAGATAATACCCACATGTATCATTGTGTGGACTAAAATAAATATATCTGAAAGCAGAAACTACAAAATGTGGCACATGCTGTTGTTGATAGGGTGGCATCAGGTCAGTTCCATTCTGTTCTATGTACAACAGAATGAAATACCACCTGGCCTTGCACCACCCTCATAATTTTTGCTACAGAGAGTCTTCCTCTTTTTTTTGCTGGCACTCTACTTTACTAAGCATGATACTCTTTTCCAAGGGACTAGTCCATCCTTACAGCAAGTCCAAAGTATGAGTGTGTGTGTGTGTGTGTGTGTGTGAAGTATCACCATTCTGGCTTTCAAGAAATATTCTCACTCCCTTCTTCCACTACAGATTTACTCATTCTTCTAGCAGTACAATATATATTCAATATTATTCACCCACATCATAGTTAAATGACATGAGTTTTTATTTAGTCTTCCTTATTAACTGTTCAACTTTCATATATATATAATGGTTTGGGTAAGGTGCACCCAAGTTCTAAAAATTATATCTTTGCTTTATAATATTTTTTTTTACCAGCAGATAGTCAATTTATCAAAATAGTTGATTTAGGCATCTGCAATGGTGACTTCAACCTCTACTCCAGGCTCAATACTGATGGAGGTGATCTGCTTGACAATCTCCGAAGGGCTTTCCAAGTCAGTAAGTAACTGTGGATCCTTATCTGGAAAGGATCCCAGGTCTTGGAACCTTATCCACAGGGAGTCTTCCTTGTAGTGATTCTCAGAGTCTTGGTGGGCATCCTAACTAGTCACTTTACCTTCAGGTTCTTCTCCTTTGCCCCTCTGATCAAGTCGGCACACACTACAAGAAAATCATATTAGCTCACGCAGCACAATTAACGAAGGCTTTAGAAAGTCAGCTAATGGTGGTTCAGAATAGTGTAAAATAAATCGCTTCTCGGCCTTTTGGCTAAGATCAAGTGTAGAATAGTGTAAATAACTATTACCATAATTCAGCATCCAAGTCTCTCTGACTGCCAGCTTTAATTTTTTTAAAATTATTCATTCATTGTCACACATTTTCTTCCTTCCCTCTCTTTACCCTGTCCCTCAATCCACTTTTCAATGCATGTCTTTTTCTGGACTGTTGTCATACATTTAATACCTTATCATATATTCCTTTTGGGCCATTTCCCCCCCCATCTGTCCCAGTGCAGTATTCCTTATTCATCCACTTTTCCCCTATTTTCTCTCTATAATAATTTTTTAAAGTGATATTTTGCAGCAAATTTATAAAATATAATACGTGATTTTATTTAACTGTTAATTCCATGGCCATTGATTATGATTCCAACTAAAATGAAACTCTTGACAATTTTAATTTTTTCTCATATTTATTTCTCATGTTTATCATAATGTGGCTTATGGTGCAGTTGTGGGCATTTTTATTCTCTTTATGCTGAGATGGAATCCATATTTTAAAAGCGGTGGCCTTTTAGTTTCATCAGCAGGTGTTTCATGTTCTTTTTTGCTTTTAATAAGAAAGGTTACTTTTTTCCCTTTCACATTTTGCGTTGTTAAATGAGCCTTTCTTCAATTTTGATTCTATATTCCTCTTCATATTGTTCTATTTCTCTGATTATTTGCTCAGCATGCAGATTAAACATGAAACAAGGATACAATACGATCTTGTAAACTTTTTCTGATTTTAAACTGTGCGATATCTTCTTGCTCTGTTCATAAGACTGTCTCTTGTTTTATGCACAGATTTCACATGAGTGTAACCAAGTTCTGGAATGTCTGTTCTATACAATGTTATTCATGATTTATTATAACCCACTAGCCAAATTATTCCCCTTAGTAAATAAAAAAACAATTTTCTGGTATTCTTCTGTGCTTTCAACCAAGTTCTATCACAGGTAAGAATGATATCCCTTATTCTTTATCTTCTGAATCTGGCTTGAATTTCAGGCAGTATCTTGTTAATGTATTGCTATAATAATTTTTGGACTGTCTTTAGCAAGATTTTGTTGTTGTTTGTTGTTATGTGCCGTCAAGTCGTTTGCGACTCATAGTGACCCTGTGTACAACAGCCCTAAACCCATCTCTGTCCTGTGCCAATCGCATTGCCTCTGACACACCCATCCCGAGTACCCCAGTCACTGAATCAGTCCACCTCATAGAGGGTCTTCCCCTCCTGCGCTGTCCCTCTACCCTACCAAGCATGATGTTCCTATCCAAGGACCTGTCTCTCCTTACAACATGTCCAAAGTATGTGAGACAAAGCCCCAGAATCCTTGCCTCCAAGGAGTAGCCTGGTTTAACCCTCTCTAGGATGAATCTGTTTTCTTGGCAGTCCATGGTACATTCAATACTCTTCTCGAACAGCACAGCTCAAAGGCGTCAATTCTCCTTCTATCCTCCAGGTAATAATAATGATTCCAAAAGATGGACAATGACTAGGGATGATGGAAGGAGAATTGATGCCTTTGAGCTATGGTTCGGGAGAAGAGTACTAAATATACCTTGGACTGCTAAGAGAATAAACAGGTTTAACCTGGAGAGGGTGAAATCAAGATGCTCCTTGGAAGCAAGGATTCTGAAGTTCCTGTTTCAAGGAGGGACCAGTTATTGGAGGGACATTATGCTTGGGAGGGTGAAGGGACAGTGCAAGGAAGGAAGACCCTGGATGAGTTGGATTGACTCAGTGACTAGGGTAATGTGGGTAGGTGTGTTAGAGAAAATAAGAAAATAAGATTGGCTCAGAATAGAGCAGGGATCAGAGCTGTTGTACATAGGGTCAATTTGTGTTGCAGGTGGGTTGAGGTACATATTAACAATAGTAATGATGCTGTTTGACAAATTCTGGATTTTGATAGATCATCTTTCTTTGCAATGAGCATAAATATGGATCTCTTCCAATGAGTTGGGTAGGTAGCTGGTTTCCCAATTTCTTGACATAGATAAGTACCTCTAGCATTATATGTTTTTTAAAATTTTTAAATTGGTATTCTGTCAATTTATGTAGTATTTTTTTAAACTGGTTCCTTCAGTACAGTTTAAAATTCTTCTTTCAGTACCATAGGTTTTTATTGTATGCTTGTTCCTTCCTGAAGTAGTTTGATGTTGAACAATTTATTTTTGGTACAATGATTGCATATTCCTTCCATCTTCTTTTTAAACTTGCTGTACCATTCAGTATTTTGCTCTTCAAATCCTTCAACACTGCCACTTGAGGCTTGGTGGGGTTTCCGCCCCCCTTCAGCTCTTTCTGTTTAGGAAATGTCAAGTTTATTGTTCCCTTTTGGTTTTCTAACTATAAGTCTTTATGCATTTCACGACAATACTTTGTCTTCTTGAGCCACCCTTTGAAATCTCACTTCTTTTCCTCCATTTATTTTAGCACTCTATGCTCATGACTAAGTTCTAGAGTCTCTTCCAACATCCATTTCTTTCTTGCTTGCATTTTTAATGACCTACTGCTTTCTTAGTATATGATACCCTTAAGTTATCTTATGGTCAGTCTAGCCTTTGGTCATTAGTGTTTAATGAGTGAAATGTATTTAGGAAATTGTCTTTAAATTCAAGTGAAATATACTCTTAAATGTTCTTAGGCTTTTGTGGGCTATTTTTTATTTTCTTCAGTTTCAGTTTGAACTTGCAAGTGAGCAATTCATGGTCTTTTTGGCAATTGGTGCCTGATCTTGCTGTAACTAATAATATCGAGCTTTTCCATTGTCTCTTTACACATTGTTGTTGCTAGGTGCTGCTGAGATGAGTATGACTCATAGCAACCCTATGAACTACAGACTTCAGCCCAGGCCTATCCTGTGATACTCTCACAATCTGACACAATTGCATTCATTCCTGCCATGACTGTCAATCCGCCTAGTTGCAGGTCTTCCCCTCTCTAACTGTCCCTCTATCTTTCAAAGCATGATATCCCTCTCCAAGGAATAACTTCTCCTAGCAACATACCCAATGTACATGAGATGAAACTTCATCATCTTTGCCTCCAAAAAGCACTCTAGATGCACCTACTTCAAGACATATATGTTTGTTCCT
>NW_006399792.1:2047450-2054941 GCF_000299155.1 Elephantulus edwardii
AATCCATACTGAAGGCTGCAGTGTTTGATCTTCTGCAGCAAGCGCTTCAAGTCTTCCTTACTTTCAGCAACCAAAGTTGCATCATCTGAATAGTGAAGATTATTGAGGAGTCCTCTTCCAATTCTGATGCCACATTCTTGTTCATAGAGTCCAGCTTATTGAATAATTTGATCAGGATAAAGATTGAACAAGTGTGGAGAAAAAAATAAATGCAAATCTGATGCACACCTTTCATAATTTTAAACCATGTAGTGTTTCCTTGTTCTGCTCACACAGAAGTCTCATGGTCTAGGTATAGGTTTCACATGAGTACAATTAAATATACTGGGATTCCCATTCTTCTCAATGTTAACCATAATTTGTTGTTGTCCACACAATCAAAATCCTTTGCATAGTAAATTAATCACTGTTTGTATTTTGTCTGTATACATAGTTTTCAGTAAATTCTAGTGTTTATTATTGGCAAGAAAATCTGACTCTGAACTTCTTTTAATGGTAAAGTTTGTTGACTTAGTCTTTTAACATATTCCATATTCATCTGGCCAATCAGATTATTTTTTTTTCAGTGGGAAGAAACTTTCAATTTTTGAATTTTGCTTCCCAGAGTTGCTGGGTTTGTTGTCTTTAGAACTAAAACAACATTTGAACAATTTAAATTAAATTGTAAAATATAATGCATTTTCATTTTGTGCATTTATATGTACTTCCTTTTTTCAAGAGAGGCTCAGGATTTACTTATTAGTTCAGACTTGCTAAATCTAAATCTGTCTCATAATGTCCTGTAATAGCTTGAGGATGATAAAACCATTCTTTATAGGATGAGTGCAATCTTGTTATGTTGAAATCTGATTTTCTTAACAACCTTCTTATAATTTAATAGCTGAGAGACTGACTTAACAATATCATCCATTTATGCTATGTTGGAATTTCATGGCAGTAAAAAGCAAGGTGTGACTTTCCATTGCAGTCACATGAGTTCCTCCTGTGCTCTCTAAGTTTCTTTGGTATTTATAGCAGTTGGCTGAGCACCAAGATCATCTGTCTCCATCTGTCTTATCTACCTTGTCACTGTTTGCATCCCTGACTTGAACAAATAAATAAAAGATGGAAACAGTAATCTCTACAGTCAACAGAGTAGAATCACTCTGATCTAAATATCAAACTGCCTCCCACAATTATGGTTCTTAGCTTTCTTTTCTGACCCATAGTCATATAGAAGATAAATGTTGTGCTGGTTAGTTCTCCTGAAATTCACAATTAGAGTGATGTAATATAGAATTCCTTTCAGGTACTGTCAATATAGAGAGGTAAGGAATGCAATCTCCTCATCAGTAAAGAATTTGGAAACAATTCCCAGATCTCTTTATGGGTACAGAGGTCTAAGAGCTCTGGTAAACTGAGTTTCTTCTTTTAATTTGCCTTCTTACTAGGTAGGAGCTATGTTCACAGTAAACATTCTTTAATGGGATAAATCTTTTTACTATTAATATAGAATTAAGTGACATCTACTTCCTAAACAATATGCCTCCAGAAACTATGAACTTTGGAATTTTGATAAATGTTGATAGTTGTAGAGGAGCTTCAGACCTTCTGTTCATAGGGTTGCTATGAGTTGTGCTCAACTTGACGGCAATCAACAACATATAAAATGAAAAATGTTCAAAAAATGATGAGTAAACTTAGTGGTCTTCTAGGTGGTATAGCAGTGGTCTGTGCATTGCTGTACAGAGGTAATTTGTGCTTGCTGTGATGCTGAACACTGGGACACTGATGTGTCAAATGTGGTAATGGGTACCCATGGTGGACAGTGTTGCCTGGAGCTTCCCAACTAAAACAAGCCTGGAAGCAGGAGTGGCATCCACTTCTGAAATGGCTTGCCTCCGGAAACTCTATGTATGAGCAGTGCTCAGGCCTTTCGTTCATAGGGTCACTATGAATCGTCTACAGCACCTAACAACAACAACAACAAACTTAGTGGAAGTCTTGACATACCATAAATAAAAACTTAATAGACAAACATTTTGTGTTGTTGTTTTTGTTATGTGCCATCGAGTTGTTTGCGACCCTATGTACAAACACTGCTCTATCCTGTGTCTCTGACACACTCTTCCTACCCCCCTACTCACAGAATTGATCCATCTCATCGAAGGTCTTCCTCTTCTGTGCAGTTCTTCCACTCTCCCAAATATGATAGCCCTCTCCAAGGACCAGTCCCTTCTTGAAAAAATTGGAAACCAGAAAAGATTGGAGTTGGTAAATAAGGCCATGCTGATACAAATGAAGCTAGAGATAATAAGATAAAAATTTGCATAGCACCAGTGTGTATCGACACAATTTCTCATTCCTTGATTAATACACTTAATCACTAAGTACTTACTAAACTACAGTGCTCCACATGTCCCAGCGATGCTCAGTAAGGCAGGACTTTTTAATTTTTTTTCTTTTTTTTTATTTAACTTTTTAAAATTTATTATCTTTTGTGTGTATTCCATCAAATTGGATGTGACTGGTACAGGAGACTGCCTCCTTCTCCAGCAGAGCATCTGGTGGACTTAAATGACATTGGCACATAACAAACCACCACCTCTGGGATTTCAGTGCAGCTTCTTGCCACTAGGCCACCAGAACTCCCTTAGGACTTTTTTTTTAAGGCAGGACTTTTGACCTCAAGTTGCTCATAGTCTACAAGTAAATAAATATTTGCATAGATTAGAGTGTAAGAGGTGAGATAATGTCAATAAAATATTTGTCCAGAAGGTAATGGAAACACTGAAAGAGGCCTTACTAATTAAAGTGTTGACAGGAAAGAAATGCTCAAGGCCACAGAGGGCTGGACAGGAAATGTTTTAGACACCCTGTTCCAGTGTATGTGCAAAACTATGCTGAAAAACATGTATTTCATGGTAAAATAGTACAATGAAAGCATAAAGTGACATGATCTGTAGCAATTCTCTGTCTTTCTCTCATTGCCATCAAGCTGGAACTGACTAATATCTGGCCCTGCAGCAGGTTTTCAGAGGCCGCAAATCACAGCAAGGAGATTGTGAACTCAGAAGTTTGTCCTGAGGAGCAACTGGTAGGCATGAAACATCAAATAGTGCTGCCTTTTCGTTGGCATTGCAACTCCTTACCCACTCGGCCACCAGAGCTTTTTATTGTTAAAAAATGTCACATATATGCACAAGTATATTTAATATACTTCACTACATCACTCATCTTCAACAATTATCAATGCATGGCTCAGCTTGTTTTATCTCTATTCATTGTTCTCCTAATGGATTATTTGAAAACTAACTCCAGGTACAATTTCTGTAAATACTTCAGAATGTGTTTACCATGGATGGCAAAATATGACTACACATCGCACCCCCTGCCCTCATCCTGGTATGTACTTTCTTTTGCAACATATTACTAAGTGTTCCTCCCATCAAGAGATGGGATCTATGTCTCCCTTCAATCCGATGGACTCGGTGAATTGCTTTGAGCAATATACTGTAGCGTAATTGATCCTCAGACCCCAAACAGAAGGCCTAAGAGGCTACGCAACATCCATTTTCATGCAACAGTGCACTGAAGAGACAACAATGAGAGGAAGCTGGATTCACTGGTGGAGTGTGTGAGGCTTCAGGAAGCAGAACTCTGGGAAAGCGGGTGACAACTGACATGGAAAAAGGCCACTTAAACCTCGTAGGTCTGCTGATTCTCCAGCTGAATGCAGCTGTGTAGTTGAGCAAAGCCACCTGGCAGCTAAACCACACATCGTTAAGGGATACGAAATTGTTGTTTGTCACTATATTTCGAGTGGGTTTGTTACCCAACAATATTTAACTGCTTTAATGTCTCTAAAAGATAAAGACTGTTTTAACGTGTTATATATAGTGATTAAGCAGGAGTGGCATCCACATCCTAAATAATATGCCTCCGGAAACTCTATGAACTTTGATAAATATAGTCGTACAGGGGCTTCAGGCCTTTTGTTAATAGTGTTGTTAAGAGTCGTGCTCAACTCAAAGGCAATCAACAACAACATACATAATATATAATATGTTGCTGCTACTGTTGTTGCTAGGTGCCACTGAGTCACTTACGACTCATAGTGACTCAGAACAAGTGTGACCTATGTCCTTTCCTGTACTATCCTTATCCGCTCTGACATAGTTGGACCCCTTGCCGCAGTCACTGCGTCAATGCCTCTTGCTGAAGGTCATCCTTCTTCACCGACTCTACCTCTCCAAGAAACAGCCTCTCCTGACAACATGTCCAAAGTATGTGAAACTAAGCTTTGTCCTCCAGGCCTCTAAGGAGCACTCTGTTTGCATTTTCTCCAAGACACGGATGATGGTATATACTACATATTAGATAATTCACAGCATCACTGCTGTCAAGTCAATTCTAACACAAAGTGATCCTCCATCAAGTTTCTGAGGCTGTAAATCTTAACAGGAGGAGACAACTGCCCATCTTGGTTCTTGGGGTGTAGTCTATAGCATAGTGAGCTGCTCAACAAAAGGCCAAGTATCTTTATTGATTCTGTCTTACCACGGACAAAAATGGGTAGTCTCCTCTCCTTAAGATTGTCAGTTTCAGAAATCTGACTGAGAGTTGGCACTGATGCCACAGCATTGTAGATGCTGGAGAAGACTGGCCCTCCTGAAAATGTGCCCAAAGTATGTAAGAAATTTTCACCATCCTTATCTCTAAGGAGTACCCTGGTTGCCTCTCCTCCAAGAGAGATTTATCTGTTCTTTTGGAAGTCCATGGACTATTCAATACTCTTCTCTAAGAAAATTTAAAGGCATGTTGTTGTTGTTGTTATGTGCCTTCGAGTCACTTGCGACTCATAGTGACCTATGACAGCCCTAAACCCTGCTCTATCCTGTGCCAATTGCACTGCCTCTGACACACCCATCTTGATTACCCCAGTCACTGAATCAATCCACCTCATAGAGGGTCTTCCCCTTCGGCGCCGTCCCTCCACCCTCCCAAGCATGATGTCCCTCTCCAAGGACCTGTCCCTCCTTACAACATGTCCAAAGTATGTCAGAAGAAGCCTTAGAATCTTTGCCTCCAAGGAGAAGCCTGGTTTAACCCTGTCCAGAATGAATCTGTTGGTTTTCTTGGCAGTCCAGTGTACATTTAATACTCTTCTCCAGCACCACAGCTCAAAGGCATTAATTCTCCTTCTATCCTTCTTAGTTGTTGTCCAACTGATGCATAACAAGTGATTGCAAAGACCATAGCCTGTATCAGATGCACCTTAGTCTCCAGAGTGACACCATCGCTCTTCAGTACTCTGGAGAGGTCCCTAAAAGCAGACTTTCCCATCGCAATACGCTTTTTTATTTCCTGGCTATTGGTGCCAAGAGTGTTGACCGCAGAGCCAAGCAGACTAACGTGGTTAACAATCTCAATCTCTTCACCATCCATCCTGATGCTGCCAATTGGTCCAGTGGTGAGAATCTTTAAAGGCATAGATCCTTCTAATCATCTTTCCTCATTGTCCAACTTTTGGATGCAATTGAAATGCTTTGGCTTGATTTGGGACATGTTAGTTTTTGCACTGACCTAATTGTTCACAGTTTGGAGAGGTCCTTGACAGTAAATTTTCCAAGTGCAACAGCACATCTTTTTGATTTCTTGACTGCTGCTGTCATGGGTGTTGATTGTGAATCCAAGTAAAATTAAATTGTTGACAACTTTAACCTTTATTTTCTGTCTATCATCATCATGTTGCCTGTTGGTCCAGTGGAGTGGATTTTTGTTTTCTTGATGTTGTAACTCATACTGAAGAATCTAATCTCATCTTTTGCAGCAAGTGCTTCAAGGCCTCTTCATATTCTACAAGCAAGATTTTATCATCTGCATAATTTAAGTTGTTGATAATTCTTCCTTGAATCCTGATGTAAGATTCTTCTTCATATAATCCAATTTCTTTTTAAAATTTTTTTTTTATTTTACACTGGTTTATTTACAAAGTTCAAACACATTGTATTTTTTCCCACACCAGATTGTTCCCATTTCCTTTACCACCCCACCCATCAAATCGTTCAACCCAATGATTAACACTGCACCTTTTCCGAGCATCCTCACCCCTCTGCTTCTACTCCCCCTGCCCCCGCCCCCTTGGATCCTCAAACTCATTCTACTTTAATATTTTATACAGTATTTGTTCCTATGGGACTGAGTTAGTTCACTCCGCATAATGCTCTCCAGTTCCTCCCTTGTTAGGCAGTAATTTACAAAATCATTGCTCCTGTGTGCTGTGTAGTAGTTCATTGTGTGAATGTACCATAATTTCTCAATCCATTCGATTGTGGCTGAACATCTGGGCTGTTTCCATGTTCTTGGGATGGAGGATAAGGCTGCTTTGAACATTAGTGTACAAGTCTCCATTTGTGTCTCAGTTCTCATTTTTTTTCAGGGATATCTCAAACAGTGGAAAAGCTGGGTCATATGGAATTTCTATGTTCAGTTTTTTGAGGAAGCACCAAACTGCCTTCTGGAATTGTATAGAAGACTTAGTTTATGGTATAAAGAGACAACCAAATAGAGCCAGAAATGCACAATCTGAAAAGGATAAAATTGATGAATGGGACTTCTAAAGATTAAATCCCTGTGCACATCAAAACCTTTTCCCAGCAGGGTAAAACGAAAACCTACCAACTTGGAACAAACATTTGGCAATACCATCTCAGACAAGAGTCTCATAATGAAAATTTACAGAATACTCCTGGGCCTTCATGAGAAAAAGACTGACAACCCAATTATAAAATGGGCAAAAGACATATAAATAATTTTCACAGAAGAACTGCTCGAATGGCCAACAGACACATGAAGAAATGGCCCAAATCAGTGGCAATAAGAGAGATGCAAATCAAAACCACAATGAGATACCATCTCACCCTGGTAATAGTGGCAAAGTTTAACAGTACAGCAAGCAATAAAGATGTGGAGAGATAGGAACTCATACATTGTTGGTAGGTTAATCCAACTTCTTTTTAAAAATTTTTTTTATTTTTATTTTTTTTTTATAATCCAACTTCTTAAATTATTTGCTCAGCATACAGAATGAATAGGTGGGGAAAAGTATACATCCCTGACACAAACTTTTATTTATTTTAAATCACAGAGAGAGAGAGCAAGAGAGCTCATTTTTCTCTCATGGAGCAGCTGGTGGTGTCAAACCATATTCCTTTGAGTTGACACCAGAGGTCTCTATATGTACTTGAATCACAATATTCAGACATTACATATATGTTGTTGTTTATTACTGTCGAGTTGAGCATGACTCATAGCTAATCTATGAACAAAACACCCAAAGCCTTCCTGTAAGTATTGTCAATTCTAAAAGTTTATAGTTTCCAGAGGCATGTTATTTAGGAAGTGGATGCCACTCCTGCTTTATATAGATATAGATATAGATATAGATATAGATATAGATATAGATATAGATATAGATATAGGTATAGGTATAGGTATAGATAGAGATAG
>NW_006399792.1:2055136-2070254 GCF_000299155.1 Elephantulus edwardii
AAATTATAAATTAAGCTCTGGTGGCTTAGTGCTAAGGAGTTATGCTGCCAACCCAAAGGAACATGATTTGAATCTACCAGCTACTCCTTGGGAGAAAGATGAGCAATCCTGCTCTGCATGATTCACTGCCTCTGAAAATCCACTGGAGAGTCAGCTATGAGTGGGTTCCGACTTGATAGTACACCCAACTGTATATTTATATATAAAAGCTCTAGTGGTAAGTAGTTGCACTGTTAACCTGAAGACAAATGGTTTGCATCCATCAGCTGCTCTCTGGAAGAAAGATGGACAATTTCCTCCTGTGCAGTTTATTGCCTCTGGAAACCCACTTGAGAGTCAACTACAGTTAGTTCCAACTCAAAGGCATACAGCAACTCTCTCACTATATATCAGGTGACCTAGTGGCAGGAAGCTGTGCAGCACTTCCAAAGGTACCTGGTTCGAACCCACAAGCTAATCTGCAGGAGAAGAATGGGCAATCTTCTCCTGTGCAATTAGCTGTCACTGGAGGATCAGGTATGAGTTAGTTTTGACTTGACTGTACACAACAGCAACAACATAGATATGAGTCCATCTTTCAGAGATACTTTTATTTTCTTTGCTCTTCTTTATTCCAGACAGGGACAGATCAATAGTTGCATCTTAGATGGATGCTTGAAAGTTTTCAAGACCTCAGTCACCACTTACCAAAATAAAATGCAGAGCATTGTTTTTGTGAAAATCTTTGTTTTCTTGATTCTTCAATCCATATTGGAGACTGTAGTCCTGGACTTTCTGCAGCAAACACCTCATGTCCTTTTCAGTTTCAGCAAGCAAAATTGTGTCATCTGCAGAATGCAGGTTGTTGATGAGTCTCTAATCCTGATAGCACATTCCTCATCAATAAAGTCCAGCCTCCTGAATGATCTGTTCTTCATAGAGATTGGAAAACTATGGGGATAGGATGCATCCCTGATGCACCCCTTTCCTGATCCTGAATCACAGTGATTCCCTGCTCTGTTCTGATTACTGGTTCAAGTACCGTTTTCACATGAGCACAATTAAGTGCTCCAGGATTCCCATTCTCTTAAAGGTTAGCCGCAATTTGTTGTGATACACACAGTCAAAAGCCTTTGGTAGTCAATGAAACAGACATTCCTCTGATACTCTCTGCTTTCTGCCAAGATCAACCTAACCTTAGCTATGATGTCCCTAGTGTCATGGCCTCTTTTAAACCCAACTTACACATCTGACAGCTCTCAGCTGATGCACTGTTCCAGTAGTTTTTGGAAAATTTTCAGTAGGATCTTACTTATGTGTAATAGTAGTGATATTGTTAGATAATTGCCACATTCTGTCAGGTCATCTTTTTTTTTTTAATGGAATAAATATAGATCTCTTCCAGTCAGTTGGCCAGGTAGTTGTCCTCTAGATTTGGGTTAATTGACAGCTCATTCTAGATGGAGAAGAGATTGAGATTGTTAACAGCTTCAGCTTTCTTGGCACCTCAATCAACACTCTTGGTACCAGCAGTCAGGAATTCAAAAGACGAATGCCATTGGGAAATTTTGCTGCCAGGGACCTCTCTAGAGCAAGGATATTGGTCTGAAGACTAAGGTGTGCCTGATCCAGGCCATGATCTTCACAATTACTTGCTATGTGTCAGAGAGTTGAACAATGACTAAAGATGATAGAAGACTAGATTCCTTTGCGTTGTGGTGCTGGAGAAGAGTGTTGAACATACCATAGACTGCCAGGAGAACTGTCCTGGAGAAGGTGAAATCAGGCTGCTCCCCAGATATTGAAGCTCTGTCTCACAAACTTTGGGCATATGATCAGGGGGGCCATTCCTTGGAGAAGGACATCATGCTTGGAAGGGTGGAGGGACAGTGCTGGAAAGCAAGACTCAGAATGAGATGGATTGAGTAGGTGACAGGAGAAATGGGATTAGGTCTGTTGGAGATGATGAGATTGGCTCATTATAGGGCAGGGTTCAGAGCTAATGTACACAAGGCCACTATGAATTGCAAGCAACCTAACAGCATGTAAACACAAAACAATAACACAACAACAACGTGGCTTTTGTGAACTATATCATGCCAACCTTGATTTACCCTTTAGATTCTTAGACTTCTGAGGCTTTAGGACTAGTAACTTACTCCCTCAAGGTGCTTGGTTGTGATTAAGAGGTTTACAAAACTTTGCCAACTGTTGACTCTACTATTTATGTGGTTATAGATCCAGCATGCACACTGTATGCATTTGAAAAACTTATACATGGTCACGCATGCAGACTTTTAACTACACATAACTATTTATCTTAATTCCCTGCTTATCCATCTACTTGAAGAGTAATATTTGTTTTTATTGATTGTGTAGGATTTTACATGTAATAATGTTTATCTTTGATGATTGTATTTTCTGTGTCCTTCTCTGAGCATGCCCTTTTTCTAATGGTATTATATTGATTGGCACCTTACTAAATAATGCCTTTCCTTTCACCTAACTTCACTTATTATCCACCTAATGTCAAGAACATATATTTTAAAGAGAAAATACACCATGAGTTCATAGCAGTGGTTCCACTTTAAATACAGAATTGCAGAGTTCTTCAAGTATTTTCTCTCATGATATCAAGGAAGGGAAAAACTCTTGCTACAGTGGTCCGGAGACAAATTTTTCATCCTCTTCTTTATTTGAATTTGAAATGAAGCTTTCTGAAATCTCAAGAAAATGTCCAAGAATGGGATGGACGGGGCTTCTTTCTGGAACACCCTGGCAAGGTAAAATGGGATTTGTCACATTAGGGTAACACAATATTTTGTAAGGAAGAATTTTAGTGGCATTCTCCTTCCTGCTTTTGGTAGAGTATCAGCTATAGCTTGAAACCATGACTTCTGAGGATGTGGAGTACTTTTCTCAGAGTCAGTCATATACTGCATACAAAGTCAGTGAAAGGAGAATCCGGTTAATTTGATATTTTACCCTTTGGGCAGAAATTCCACAGTTCCCTGGATACTGAACCATGTGCATTGGGGATCAGGATATCAGAAAACCTCTGGCACAGTCCCATCCACCCACATCACTCTCTAACCATTTTCAGTAACCGACAACCCTGTGCCTCGACTATACTCACACCGTCACTGTGACCAACAGGAGACTATGCCCATCTACAGTTCTGCTGCTCATAGGGAAGCTGTCCTGTCCCTGACAGCCTGACCCATTGCCTTATGTGAACAGAGAGAACTCTGTCCACTATCAGATTCAGGTTTCCTTCCTTAATCAAGTTCCCTTATTTTCAGCCAAATATTTTACCTCACGTTCTCTTTCAAAATGTGTGTGACAGTTTCTTTGAGGTTGAAACTTCTGAGTCCTGGGGAGAAACTAGCTGATCATGTGACCTTAAGTCTTTGTTCCTCTAAAACCAGCACCACACAACTGTGTTTCTGTCCACAGTTCACAGCCGGGTCAAAGGGTCATCTAGACTAAAGGTGGTGTGGGGCCCACAGAGGAGTAGTAGTACTTCTGTCCTTCTCTTGGGAAATGTTTTAATCTTGTATCTACGACTGTGTTTCTGAGAAATGTTCTGAGGCATGCACACTGTTTATAAAAATGCAAACATTTTGGGGGAAAGTAAATAAAAGTATTTACATGATTTTTAAACTACATCAACAAACAAAAAAATTCTTTTGTTAAAGAAATCAAGCTCCTGTCTATTCCATATTTATCTTCCTTTCCCCTATAAAGTAACTATTTTATTTTTCTATTTAAAAAAATAGGGAACTTTGGGGTCCTAGTGAGTAAGGAGTTACAATGCCAACCCACAGTACAAGGTTTGTGTCCAGTAGTGGCTTCTTGGGAGAACGATCGACAATCTCCCCACATGCAATTTACAGCCTCTGAAAACCCACTGGTGGGTCATTTGTGAGTCGCTTCTGACTTCATGGCACATGTCCACAACATTTTTTTAAAAAGCAAAAGAAAAATAAAGATCTTGATAGGCGTACATATGATATGGGAAGATAAGAAGAGATAAAAATAAAGATGAATCCTCATTCCCTCGTTGCCTTCAAGTTGGAACTGACTCCTAGCTGACCCTCCAGTGGTTTTTGGAGGCTGTAAATTGCATGAGAGGAGACTGCCCATCTTTCTCCCAAAAAGCAGCTGATGGATTCTAACTACCAGAGAGACATGGTCTTTAGGCAGCATTAACTCCCTATGGACTATAGTGCCAGAGCTCTCTTATAGATGAGCTAGAAAAATGTTAGATCTATAGACAATTATACTTAACCTTCCTTTTTTTCCTTTTAATGACATGATACTATAACCTCAACTGTCTTAGAAGTAGCTCAAATGCTCTTTGCCGGGGGATATTGACCAACTTTGGGCATATGTCTTTCCTATATTTTTAAAGTATTTCTTTGAGATGGCACCCATGGAATGAGATTGCTGGGTCAAGCTTCAGTGCTTGTGTAGTTTGTTGGATGTTACCAAATTCCTTTCATGGGATGTGTGTTTCACCTTGAATTCCCACCAGCAGTGTACAAAGAGGCACAAGAGCATGTATTTATTTATATTTTAATAATCTTAATCCTCTAGTTTATTTATTATTACTACCTTGAATATAATGGCCCCCACATATTTCTTTGTCAGACTAATATATGTTTCAGAGAAACACTTGTATTTGATATGGGTCAGTTATTTGGATTTTCTCATTGACCTAAGCCTTTTATAATATAAACAAGGAAGTACGGTATTCACTGCAACTATGTTTTGTTGTTATTGTTAAGAGTATACACAGCAAATACACACAACAATTCAATCATTATTACAAGAACAATTTAGTGACGCTGATTACAATAGTCAAATTGTGCATCCTTATACTCTGAGTTATCCCTCCCTCATTAATATAAACTCTTATAAGAACTTCTCAAATCATAAATTCCCCATTAAATAAAACCTGATAAAAATAAAATAAAACCTTTCAAATTGCTGTTGTGGCTTTAATCCCATGTAGATAGTTCTTAAAAAAAGAAGGAAAAAGACACTTGAGAAAAGAAATGCATTTTAGAAAGGAAATATAGTTTATAAGAATAAATATTTTGTATTTATTTTAGAGTAAAAAAATGAACTAAACAATGATTTCTTTTTCCTAAATATGTTTTTGTGTGGAACTGAAAGCAGGCTGTGGAACCAACAGTTCCTCTGCAGTGCCAGAAACAGCTGAAAATATGTCCCATGACAGGAATTGGTTCAACTATATGACTCTTTTCAACTAGTTCACAAGAGCATGACATTAATCATGTGTACATTGCACTAGAGTGCCAAGAAGCCAAAGCAAAGGGAAGAAATCAAGTTAATAAAGAATTGAGCTGTTGCTGTCTGTGCACCAGCAATGAACAGTGGCACCCTGATGGAGGTAAGCATGACTGAGACACACTACTCCAGGAACCGTTCAGAGAGTTGATCCAGCTCAACTTTACTGGGGGCCGCAGCACACTTATATACTAACAAGTAAACAGGAAGATAGGATTAGTTGGGCTTGCACACGTGGGACATACGGATTGGATAGGAGAAACTCAGCCTCCTGCAGACTGCTCCCAGCTCAACAGAAACGGCAGCCATCTTCCCAGGTGGCGAGCTTTCTCAAGCCAGAACAGCCAAACACAGGAGAGCTTTTTCTACCCCTTATTAAAGGCCGTTGGGAGGCTTGCACTTATCCGGAGCTAGGCGATCTGTCCTGGCCAGAGGCCCGCCCTTCCTCCCCAACATTCCCCAACATTGAACAGAAGATTTCAAAGGGCAGCACAGGAAGACAAAGTAAAGTATTACAATGACATGTGCAATGAACTAGAGTCAGAAAATCAAAAGGGCTGAACTTGCTCAGCATTTCTTAAGCTGAAGAAACTGAAGAACAAATTCAAACCTCGAATTGCAATACTTAAGAATGTTTTCAGCAGAATATTAAATGATCAAGGAAGTATTAAAAGAATATGGAAAGAGTATACAGAGTCATTGGCTCCAAAAGGAATTGGCAGACATAGAAGAATTTCATGAAACAATGTATGAGCAAGAGCCTGTGGTGATGAAGGAAGAATTTCAAGCTCCTCTGAAAGAATTGGCAATAAACAAAGCACCAGGAATTGATGGCATACCGATTGACATATTTTAACAAACAGATGCTGTCCTGGATGTGCTCATGAAGTTGTGTCAAGAAATCTGGAGGATAACCACCTGGCCAACTGACTGGAAGATATCTATATTTGTTCCCATTCTGTGATCCGACAGAGTGCAGAAATTATCAAACAGTCCTGAAGTGCTTTCTGCAGACGGTCAAGGACTGAAGCCTCCAGTATGGATTGAGGCTCAATGTCAAGAAGACAAAGATTCTCACCACTGCACTAATTGGCAGCATCAAGATGGATGGTGAAGAGATTGAGATTGTTCACAGCTTTAGTTTGCTTGGTTCCACAGTCAACAGTCTTGGCACCAGTAGCCAGGAAATTAAAAGATGTACTGTGATGGGAAAGTCTGCTGTTAAGGACCTCTCCAACAAACTGTGGCTGATTCTGAGAAGAATGGGAATCCCAGAACACTTGATTGTACTTATGCGAAACCTATCCTTGGACCAGGAGGCATTCATCAGAACACAGGAAGGAAACTGCATGGTTCAAAATTGGGAAGGGTGTACACCAAGCATGTGTCCTATCTCTATTATCTTTAAAATCTATATGCACAAGAGATTATCCAGGAGGCCGGGCTCTATCAGAGTAATGTGGCATCAGAATTGGAGGTAGACTCAACAACAATCCGAGTTATGCAGATGACACAACTCTGCTTGCTGAAACTGGGGAGAACTTGAAGTACTTGCTGCATACAGTCAGGGACTATAGCGTTCAATATGGATTACAGTTCAACATCAAGAAGGCAAAGATTCTCACCACAGGGCAGATTGGCAGCATCAAGATAGATGGTGAAAAGGTTGAGATCGTTAACAGCTTCCGTTTGCTTGGCTCTACAATCAACACTCTTGGTACCAGCAGCCAGGAAATTAAAAGACAAATTGTATTGGTAAAGTCTGCTGTCAGAGACCTTTTCAAAGTACTGAAGAGCAACAATGTCAGTCTGGAAACTAAGGTGAACCTGATCCAAACTATGGTCTTTGCAATTACTTTATGCATAAGAAAGCCAGACAGTGACTAGAGATGATAGAAGGAGAGTTGATACCTTTGAGCTGTGGTGCTGGAGAAGAGTATTGAATGTATCGTGGACAGCTGGGAAAACAAACAAGTTCGTCCTGGATAGAGTGAAGCCAGACTGCTCCTTGGAGGCAAGGATTCTGAAGCTTCGTTTGACATACTTTGGACATGTTGCAAGGCAGGGTCAGTCCTTGGAGAGGGACATCAGGTTTGGCAAGTTGGAGGGACAGTGCAAAAGAGGAAGACCCTTGATGATGTGGATTGATTCAGTGACTGGGGCTAATGGGGATAGGCGTGTTGGAGACAATAAGATTGGCACGGGATAGATCAGGGTTTAGGGCTCTTGTACATAGGATTGCTGTGAGTTGCACCCAACTCGATGGCACATTAACAACAACAACATCTAGAATAGCTCTTTCAGTGGAGGTCCCATTGTCACCTGTTACCATGCTCCTTCAAAATGATGCTAAGTGACCCAGTTCTTACATCACTGATAGTATCATTTTTAAGCCAAGTCTTGCTTTTAACTTTTGAAAACTTTTTTAAACTTTAACTTGCTTTCTAACTTTTTGCAGTTCTGTAAATCCCATTTCTCTTCATTTTTCTTAAAATTACTGCTTTTTAGGTGAAAGTTAACATAGCAAAATAAATTCCCATTCAATAATTCACTCACAAATTTTTCTGTGATATTGGTTACAATCCCTGTAATGTGTCAGCCTTCTATGCATGTCCACCCTACCTGGTTCAACCTAAAATGATCTCTGGGAGTGACTGAAGATTTAGGTTAAAAAGGACATTATGCTATGTGAAATATCTCAGTCACAAAAGGGCAAATACTGTATAGCACCACTGTTACAAAGCAGGTCTGACATGGGGGTTTGGGAGACTAGGAAAATAGTGGATAGATAATGAAAATTGCACTGGAACAAATGAAGGAAAGAACTGTTGAAAAGAAATATATGTTTAGACGTTATATGTATGACTACAGTTCAGAATAAGAGGTACATTGCAGAGGTGGGGAGGTAATTGTACAACAATGAATGAATATTTTTAAAAGGCAAAAAGATGAACTGGGGAGGTGGAAGGGGTAAAAATGTGCAACAATGAATGAATGAATGAAAATCTAACTTTTCTGTAAATTTTCAATAAATCACAATTAAAACACTTTTATTAAAATTTTTTTTTATTTTTGTGTGAGTGTACTATCAAATCAGATCTGACTGGTACAGGAGGAGATTGTCCCTCCTTTTCCAGGCAGAGCATCTAGTGGATTCGAACCGTGAGCCTCTGGGATTGTAGTTGCAGCTCCTTGCCACTAGGCCACCAGAGCTCCCCTAAAAAATATTTCTTAATAGTCTTGCGGACTCTTACTGTCTTTATGAGTCTAGCAAATGAGTTGGGGTTTTTATTATGAGTTTGAATTTTATTCTATATTGTCATCCTTCTTGAATTATGACTTTTCCATACATCGAGGTCCTCATTTTAGACAATTGTCTTAAGAACACTATTCATCCAGTAAGAAGACAGCAGGACACTTGGTGGCACAATGATTAAGCGCTGGATTTTGTTTTCATATTTTTAAAAATTCATTTTAATGTACATTTACAGAGATTTTGGATTTTCATTCATTCATTGTTACACTTTTTTCTGTACCCCCTTTCCCCCAGTTTGCTCCTCTCTTTGAAAAGCAAAAGATAAATTTCTTCGTTGGTACACAATCCCCACTGACCCCGACCCTGCCCACCGCCCCCCACCCCAAATGCACTCTACTATGCAACCTTAATTCTGGATTCTTAGATAATCACAATATGCTATCATATATCACTTTTAAACTGTTCTCTCCCTCATCTGTTTCAGGTCAGTAATCTAGCCAGTTTTTCTCAGTCTTACTCCAACCCTGATGTCAGTCACTTTCTACAACAGTGGCACCATGCAGTATTTTTCCTTTTGTGACTGAGATATTTTACTCAGCATAATGTCCTTCAGGGTCACCCATTTTGAATAATATTGCATGAGTTCTTTGTTTTTTAATGCAGCATAGTAGTCCATTGTGTGAATATACCACAGCTTCTCTATCCATTCGTTTGTTGATGGGCACTTAGGTTGTTCCCAACTCCTTGCTATTGTGAAGCCGCAATAAGCATGGGTGTGCATATATCTGCTTGGGTGTCAGTTATGGTCTCTTTAGGGTATATTCCCAGTAGTGGAATTGCTGGTCAAATGGTATCTCTATTTGCAACTTTTTGAGAAAGCACCACACCACTTGCCACAGTGGTTGCACAATTTTACACTCCCACCAACAGTGAATAAGGGTTCCAGTTTCTCCACAACCTCGCCAGCATTTGTTGCTTGCTGTTCTGTTAAATTTGTGAGATGATACCTCATAGTTGTTTTGATTTGCATCTCTCTTAGAGCTAGGGATTTTGAATATTTTTTCATGTACTTATTGGCCATCTGAATGTCTTCTTTGGTGAAGGGTTTGTTCATATCCTGTGCCCATTTTTCAATTGAATTATTTACCTTTATCTTGCTGTGGTTCTCAAATATTTTATAAATTCTATATATAAATCCCTTATCTGACTTGTCATTACCAAATACTTTTTCCCAGTCTGTGGCTCCCCTTTTTACCCTTTTGGAGAAGTTTTTGGATGTGCATAGAGATTTGATTCTTAGACGGTCCCATTCATCTATTTTATCTTCTCCTGGTTGTAGGTTTTTCAGGATACTTGGAAGACTGTTTATGTTGTGGATTAGGACTACTAGGGTTGGCCCAAGCTTTTCTTTAATGAAGTTTATAGTCCTTGGTTTTAGTCCTAGGTCCATGATCCATCTTGAGTTGATTTTTTTATATGGAGTGAGGTGTGAATCTTGCTTTAGTCTTCTGAAGATATTTTCCAATTTTGTCAACACCATTTGTTAAAAAGCCTGTCATTTCCCTAATTAATTGATTTCATCTCCTTGTCAAAAATCAGTTGACCATAGGTAGATGGGCTTGTTTCTGGGTTCTCAATTCTATTCCATTGATCTATGTGTCTGTCATTGTACCAGTACCATGCTGTCTTAACTACCACAATAGTGTAGTAGGATTTTAAATCAGGGAATGAGATGCCGCCTACCTTTCCTCTATTTGTAAGGAGAAGCACTGGATTTCTAACCAAAAGGTCAGCACTTTGAAATCACCTGTGACTCCATGGGGGAAATATGCAGCAGTCAGCTTCTATAAAGATTTATAGCTTTAGAAACTCTAAGGCAGTCCTGCTATAGGGTTTTATAGGATTCTATAGGGTTGCTATGGAGCTCTGGTGACCGGTAAGAAGCTTCTGCAATCCTAAAGGTACGTGGTTCCAATCCACCAGCACCTCTGCAGGAGAAAGATGGGCAATTTCCTCCTGTCCGTTTAAATGTCTCTGAAAACCTGCATCAGGGTAAGCTATGGGTCCGTCCCTATTCGACAGTACACCACCACAATAAAAACAATAATGTTGCTAGGAGTAGGAGTTACCTTGATGGCAACTGATTTATAAGTGGAAGACATGTGGAAGAAAACAATGAGAAATCATGCTAGAAACTTTTCGAATGCCTAAACTTGTCTGTTAACTTGTCTGGAGTTCGTTAGTTAGCCTTGAGGTGTCTCTGACTTCACTAACCTTTCAAAGATACAAGCAGTCTCAACAGATGTTCCGTGAAGATAAGGTCATGCTCTCAGGTGAAAGCTTCACCCTGTTCTCCTTCTCTTCTAAATTCTAAACCACTGTTACTTCTCATAAACATTATGGCCATGTTGGAGCTGGAATGCTGGTAGGCATCTTCTCAGCAGTTGTCAGGGCCTTGAACAGATCTCTCGCAAAGCCCCTGCTGCAGCTCTGTAACATGACCTTGGGATGGAAGGAAAGACTCTTGCCCTGCCACATTCCATATCTAAAGTTTTATCTGTTTTCCAGGAAGAGATGAACACCTAGCTCCAAACTAATAATGCAGTAATGCATGGGGGTTGTGCATGAGCTGAAATAAGACTGTGAATGAGCTGAAATATCTTGCCTGCAAAGTTGCAATAAGTGCAGTTTACCAACACCTGCATGCCCATTGACAATATTCTTGAGGAGACAGACCTAAATCATGGGCCTGACCATTTGATGCTATGGCTCCTCTTCTTGCTTCTGCTCTTGTTGCTTCCCTCACCCAAGCACTGAGAACCTTCAAAATTCCAGGCACGGGCCCCTGCTGCTGTCAGCTACCAGGAGAGAAGAGTCAAGAGGATGTGGGACAAACAGAAACCAGAGAAGATGTTACATTTGACCAAGCCCAGTGAAACAATATCGGGCACAGTACTAACTGCCTCGCCTTTGACTAACTGAGACCTTTCATTATATCTCTGATCAGAAACATTGGTAGTGGTAGGCCCACACCATCTAGTTCTTCTAGTCTCATGCGTGCCATTAGAGAAGGTTGTGGTTTGCAGGTGCCATTAATCCTGTGGGTTGATTTCTTCATTGGGTCTTGTTTCCTTCACACACCTTTCCTCCAGATGGAAAGAAAAACAATTGTATAAGTGCTGTAGGAAATAGTCTTAATTGTATCTGCTTTGTGCTTTATTAAATATACATATGATCACTAGGTAGCTCTGGTGGCCTAGTGGTAAAAGCCTGTGCTGCAGCCCTGAAGGAACAAAGTTCAAATCCATGGGAGAAGGATGGTCAATCAATGGTACAATTATCTGCCTCTGAAAACCCACTGGAGGGCCAGTTGATTCCAACTCCACAGTACACAACAGCTTGACTATCGCTAGACCTATTCTTTTGCTTGGATGAATAACCTACATCCATGGTAGCAGCAGTCAAGAAATAAAAAGACTTGTTGCACTAGAAAAATCTGTTGTTTAAGACCTGCACTTAATATTTGCTCTGCAGAGGTTAGTAGCAGACTATATTTACAAAAAGCCAACAGTGTCCTAAATGCCTGATTTGCTGTACCACTCCATGCTTTCTGACATTCACTGTTCCTCCTTCATTCAGTTCCCCAACTCCTCTGTATTTTGGGCTCTGTGGTTCACTGGAAGGTTTCATAGAAACTTAAACCCATTAGGGAAATGACTCATACAATTGTGGGTGGTGCAGGCCACTGGTGGAGAGACAGTGTTACATCCCTCTTCATGTTCTCATTTACCTTGGCCAGGCAGTCCTTTCTTCCCTTACACTGTGTATTTATTGCCTTTCCCATGAAAGAATGGACATGTACCTGCTATCTATTAAGTGGTCCTCTCTCTCTCTCTCTCCCTTTTTTACTCCTTGGCAACCATCAATAATCATTAATACCTGTTCCTGTCATTTTATAAAAGTGGTATCTAGCAATGTTGATCCTATGTTTGACTTGAAGCTCAGTATAATGCCGTCAATATTTATTCATCCTATTTTTTTCCTTTTTTTTTATTGTTGTTGTTGTTGTGTACCATTGAGTCGAATCCAACTGGCACAAAAGGAGATTGCCCCTCCTTCTCCAGAGGAGGATCTGGTGGATTTGAACTATGTGCCTTTGGGATTGCAACACAGCTTCTTGCTACTAGGCCCCCAGAACTCTTTTTTTCCACCCTATTTTTAAGCATTGAATCGCACAGTGAATTGGAAGAAAACGTTTAACTCTGTGTAACATCCCACATGACATCTCTTCTGTTGTAATATTGCTCTTTCCCGTCCTGGCCAGGTATCCATGGCTGTGGATCTCTGCTCTACCCAATGGGAATCTTATGCCATTCAGTAATGAATTGACTTTTTCCTGGCTGATATGTAGATGTAAAAACTGGAGGCAAAGCAAATGGTAAAGTGTTAGATAGAGAGCTGAGTCAAAACAACTATGAAATATCATCTCACCCCAGTCAGAATAGCAAAATTAACAGAACAGAAAGCAACAAATGCTGGCGAGGTTGTGGAGAAACTGGAACCCTTATTCACTGTTGGTGGAGTGTAAAATGGTGCAACCACTGTGGAAGGCGGTATGGCGCTTTCTCAAAAAGTTGCAAATAGAGATACCATTTGACACGGCAATTCCAATACTGGGAATATATCCCAAAGAGACCATAACTGACAGCCAAGCAGATATATGCACACCCATGTTTATCGTGGCTTTGTTCACAATAGCAAGGAGTTGAAAACAACCTATGTGCCCATCAACAAATGAATGGGACAGAGAAGCTGTGGTATATTCACACAATGGCATACTATGGTGCATTGAAAAACAAGGAACTCATGCAATATTATTCAAAATGGTTGACCCTGGAGGACAATATGCTGAGTGAAGTAAAGTATCTCAGTCACAAAAGGACAAATACTGCATGGTGCCACTGTGTAAAACAGAACTGACCTTGGGATTGGGGAGAGACTGAGAAAGATGGGTTCAATAATGTATACTGCACTGAAACAGATGAGGGAGAAAACTGTTTATAAGGGATATGTGATTAGGTCCAGAACGAAGGCTGCATAGTGGAGTGGGCCTGGGGGGAGAGATTGTAAAACAATGAAAGAATTTTTAAAAAAAAACAACAAAACAGCTGAAAGGTAGAGAAGCAGCAGCTGGTCCCAAGTAACGAACAGGGCTTTACTAAGTGCACCTGAGAAGGATGCCAAGTGACTGCACGCAGAGAAGATCAGAATGGTGCTCAGGAAGACAAAAGCAGTTTCCTTTTCTGGGGACTGCTAAGGAGATTGGGAGGGTTGGGGGCAAGGGTCCTGTCAGGACGTGATTAGGTCCAGGGCCTTATCAAGATCTGGTCATCCACTTGCCTTATCAGGTTATAGTCAGACCTTATTAAGACATGGTCAGCCCTCTTTAAGGCATGGTTAAGCCTTGGGGAACTGCACCAGTCTTCCTCCATAAGCCACCATTACATTGTGGGATCCTTTAGGACAAGAATAATTTTAACAAGTTTAGAAGTCTTTTTTTAGGCCAAGAATGAAAATTAGTTAATTGATAAATGGTAAGAATTGATGGGAAGTTTTTCTAGACTTTAAATAGTTCTCTTGCCACAAAAAGCACCTAGCAGAAGAGAGAGAAATTCTGTCTCAGACATTGTTACTTCTAATAAATTTAAAACTTAATTTTGAACTCTGTCCACTGAGCATCATTTTAATTTTCCTTTCAGCATCTGTATGACAGCCTGTTCTACAGTGGCTGCCCTGGGGATGATGCCACTCTGCCTTTATGTCTACTCTCGGTCCTGGAGTCTTGAGCAGGATCTCACCATCCCGTATCAGAGCATAGGTCTGTATTGGGCTTCTGAAACGCAGTACGTAACGGTAATGTGGTAATACTTTATGTTTATGACATAAATGTAGTTTATGTTGTATTTCCTTTATGTAGGGATTTTTTAATACATTACCTTAACTCCCTAGATAGGTCTATAGAATTGAGTTCTTTTGGTCATGTCTTTAGAAAGCTGCCCTGTTAAAGCCAAAGGTTGAGCCTCTCTGGTGGTCTGTATCCATCAGTGACTCCTCGCGACAAAGATGGGCAATCTTCTCTCATATGATTTTTAACCTCAGAAATCCAATAGAAGGTGAGCCATGAGTTGATTCTCACCCAGCAGCAATGATATTTTTTAATAAGATTGGTTCTATTATTGGTTTATAACTTAGATTTTTAGACTTAAAGAAGTAATTTGACCAAGATCACGAGACTGGTAAATATAGCCTTGGAATCAATCGAGGTACATAGTACAGCTCTTAATCCCACAAGAGTTTATTCTGAAAATAAAGAAAACAAGAGGAAGGGGGGAAGGGGTGGGAGCAGAGGGGTAAGGATAGGTAGGGGTGAAATCACAGGGTTCATAATTTAGTAGGTGGAGGGAGGGGTAAAGGAAATGAGAACGATCTGGGTGCAGACCTGAAAAGCCTACTAGTGTGGGCATAGTCCAGTACGCAATGAGGGTTGCAGAGTGGATTATATTTGGG
>NW_006399792.1:2072514-2073719 GCF_000299155.1 Elephantulus edwardii
GGTGAAGAGATTGAGATTGTTCACAGCTTTAGTTTACTTGGCTCCACAATCAACACTCTTCGTACCACCAGCCAGAAATTATTGATTGTGATGTATTGCGATGGGAAAGTCTGCTTTTAGGGACCTCTCCGAAGTACTGAAGAGCAATGGTGTCTCTCTTGAGACTAAGGTGCATCTGATACAGGCCATGGTCTTTGCTATCACTTGTTATGCATCAGAGAGTCGGACAATGACCAAGGAGGACAGAAGGAGAATTGATACCTTTGAGCTGTGTTGCTGGAGAAGAGTATTAAGGGTACCAAGGAAAACAAACATATTCATCCTGGAAAGGGTTAAACCAGGCGGCTCCTTGGAGGCAAGGATTCTGAGGCTCCATCTAACATACTTTGGACATGTTGCAAAGAGGGACCGGTCATTCGAGAAAGACATCATGCTTGGGAGGGTGGAGGGACAGCGCAGGAGGGGAAGGCCCTCTATGAGGTGGATTGAGTCAGTGACTGGGGTAATCGGGATGGGTATATTGGAGATGGTGCAATTGACACAGGACAGAGCAGAGTTTAGGGCTGTTATACATAGGGTCACTATGAGTCACAAGCGACTCGACAGCACATAACAACAACAACAACAATTAAACTATAAAGCAATTGGGTTTATTGTACTGTAAAGTGAATTGGATCAGCCCAGCTTTGATTAGGGAACTCTGGGTGCTTAGAGGTAAGCGGTTGTGCTGCCAAGCCAAAGGCACATGGGTTGAATGAGCCAGCAGCTTTATGAGAGAAAAAGGAATAATTTATTCCTTTGTGATTTGTTGTTGTTGCTGTTGAGTCATTGATGACTCATGTGACCCCATGAACAAACAACCTGAAGTTTTTCTATCACTATCATTGTTTCTCCAAGTTCAGAGTTTCCAGAGGCATGTTGTTTAGGAAGTGGATGCCACTCCTGCTTCCAAACCTATCTTAAACTGATAGCTCAGCCAAACACTGTTCACCATGGGCAACCATTATGGCACTTGACACCCAAATGGCACAAGGCTCAGCTTCAGAGCAAACCCAGATTACTTCAGTACATCAAACTGACAGAAGAGTGCTGTATGATTCAGAAGTATGTTCCTCCAAAATATAACAACACTAGGCCCAAGGGCCCAATCATACTGGAAAACCATGAAGTCCTCCATGACACAATCCTTCACAATCAAACATTCC
>NW_006399792.1:2074769-2076504 GCF_000299155.1 Elephantulus edwardii
AATATATATAATTAAACATTGAAATGTTATGAGCAACTTGTATAACTTTGGAGCCAGTTGTGTGGGCATTTGGCTAGATTTGGAAAATGATGCCTGGGGACACCAGTGTAAAGCACTGTTGATAAATGAACAGTCATCTCTGCTCTGCTGAGCCTGCCTTCAATGCTTTAAAAAGGCATTTTTCTGCTCATTTATGGATTAATTTGCTACATTTGATGAGTGTGAGAAATTGCTTTGGTATGTGTAATTACTACATCTGCTATGCCCATATAGGCATACTTTACATTGTGAAGCAGATATTCCATTGATATTAAATAGAGAAATAGCTGTGATTAAAGGGGCAGCATCTAGGCGAGCTCTGGTGGCCTAGTGGCAGGAAACTGCACTGCAATCCCAGAGGTGCGCGGTTCAAATCCACCAGATACTCTGCTGAAGAAGGAGGGACAATCGAATCCTGTACCAGTCAGATCCAGTTTGATGGCACACACATTTTAAAAAAAAAAAGTGGGGGGGTAGCATCTATTCACAGGGCTCAAACAATTTCATGGACTTTAAATGGTGTCTCTGTTTTCTAACCTTTGTGTTTCCCTTTGCTTCAGAAATTCTTTGTGAGTTTTAGAAGGGTTTTGAGAGAAAAACGATAAGAGAGATGGTGAAATTCCATCAGCGACACTACCTTCCAAAAGGTGCCTTCCAAAGAGTTTTCTTTTATTATTGAAGGCGGATGTTGAAACAAAATGCAGCTTCAATTATTTTAGCTAATTGAAATGAAGACTGCTAAGGTGGACTGAGCAAACATGTGACATGTTGCCTGATGAATTTTTGTCCTTTTCCAGGAATTACCCTTGTGGTCCTGACCATTCCAGTGGCCTTTGGTGTCTATGTAAATTACAGGTGGCCAAAACAATCCACAATCATTCTGAAGGTAAAGAAATCCATGCTGTAGTTAGCACATTCTCTGACTCAAGATTTGGGAGAGAGCAGCAGGTGATGGATGACTTGGAATAAACAGCCAGTCAGTCAAGTGCAGCCTGCATACAACAGCAACTTCTCCTACATATTATTGATGGTTTTTGTTTTCTTCTTCACATTATTGGAGTCAGCATCAAATATATTTCCCACTTCTTTAAGCTTTGCTCAGTGAAGGCTTGATCCATACATTGAAAAGTATGGGAATCTCACTTTACAGAAAGAAAGGTTAGATTTGTGTTTGTAGACTGAGAGCACCCAGGACGAACCCAATCACAGGGTTTGACATTATGACTTTGTTTATGAGCTTTTTCAATGTATATGAAACAGAGCCCCAACATTTAAGCTCTGCATACTTTAATGGAAACACACTTTAAAGAGCCCCTTTTAGAAGTATTTTGATGAGATCTCTTAAGTTGTTTGCCCACATGAGCAAATGTTGAACACATGAACATGACTGTTTAAATGAAGCCATCAAAAAAGGACTGAGAAGTCTGATAAAGTCTAATAAATCACAGTTATGAGAACCTCCTATCTGCCCTTGCATTTGCAGGCTTGTCTATTCAGAGAAAATTGAACTACCTCATTAAAGAGCTTTCTAGAAAATTTAGAGAGAAAGTATTTTAACAATGATACCAATTTTTGAAGTTGCTTTCTATATTTCCAATTATAACTTTAGCGTAGATTTCATAGAAGCATAAAATTTGTAACTTTGAAGTACCATCAAGTTGAGTATGACTCATAGTGAGCCTGTGAACAGATTTGA
>NW_006399792.1:2078320-2083793 GCF_000299155.1 Elephantulus edwardii
TTTGCTTTGTCATCCCGTGCTGCCTTTTGAAATCTTCTATTCAAATCTTTAGTATCTTCAATTCTTCCCTGTGCTTTGGCTTCTCTGCGCTCCAGTGCAATTTTCAGAGTATCTTCTGACATCCATTTTGAGATTATATGGGAGATATTATAATATATATGTTAGATATAGAGTTGTTATTGTTAAGCGCCATTAGTTGTAGACCACTCATAATGACCCTGTAAACTAAATACCTGTTGTGTAATTATCACTCTTAATTCATAGAGTTAAGCTGGAGGTAAGCTATTTTGATAGTGGATGCCAGTCCTGCTTCCAAATATATATACTAGTGAAAAAATATATATATATAGTTGTTGTTATGTTATTGATCGCCGTCGAGTCAAGTATGACTCATAGTGACCCTATGAACAAAATACCTAAAGCCTTTCTATAACTATCAACACTTATCAAAGTTCATAGAGTTTCAGGAGATTATATATAAGAAATATATATATAAAATCTCTAATATAAAATATAAAATCTCTAATATACTTGATCCCAGTGCTGTAGCCACTGTGTTAATCCATCTCATTGAGGGTCTTTCTCTGTTACACTGACCCTCCACCCTTATAAGCATTATATCCTTTTCCAAAGGATAGCCTCTCCTAACACAACATACCCAAACTGTATGAAATGAAGTTTCACTATCCTTGTCTTTGATCGCACTTTCTCCAAGACATATCTGTTCTCTTGGCAGTCAATGTATTCTTCTCTAACACCACAATACAAAGGCACCAATTCTTCTGTTATCATTTCTCATCCCTATTTTAAGATTTATTAGAAACTCCATGTTTGAGGGTAATTTGCCTCAGCAAATACACCTCAGTTCATCTTAATTTGTGAACCATGGCTTGGTTCCATTTGTGTTTAATGCTGTCTGGTTGAACATTGCCATTCCATTTGCCTGCATGAATGGATGTTGCTTTCCAAGTCTGATGTTAGAATGGGAAACACCCCATCCTTCCTCGAAAGGGAACAGTTTGCTAGAGAGAAGGCCAGAGAGAGGATAATCCGGGCTTCCTGCCTTTGGGGGCAGCTAAAGTCTGCTGTTAGTGACCTCTCTAAAGTACTTAAGAGCAACGGTGTCTCTCTGGAGACTAAGGTGCGCCTGATACAGGCCATGGTCTTTGCAATCACTTGTTATGCATCAGAGAGTTGGACAATGATTAGGGAGGACAGAAGGAGAGTTGACGCCTTTGAGCTGTGGTGCTGGAGAAGAGTATTGAATGTACCATGGACTGCCAAGAAAACAAATAGATTCATCCCGGAGAGGGTTAAACCAGGCTTCTCCTTGGAGGCAAGGATTCTGGGGCTTCGTCTGATATACTTTGGACATGTTGTAAGGAGAGACCGGTCCTTGGAAAAGGTCATCAGGCTTGGTAGGGTGGAGGGACAGTGCAGGAAGGGAAGACCCTCTATGAGCTGGATTGATTCAGTGACTGGGGTAATCCGGATGGGTGTGTCAGAGGCAGTGCGATTGGCACAGGATAGAGCAGAGTTTAGGGCTGTTGACCATAGGGTCGCTATGAGTCGCAAGCGACTCGTAGGCACATAACAACAACAACAACAGCAACAAAGGCCTCTTAGCTCCCTAAGAGTAATTATTTCCTTGAAGGGCCCCCTAGCCTTAGTTTGTGCTCACTACCTCACTTTCAGCCCGCTCACACAAAAGTGGTAAGAAGTAGAGAAGAGAGGCCAATTCACTAGGCAAGCAGGCCAGTCCACTAGCACAGAGAGCCAGAGACACTTCTATGTGTATGTTTGGGTTACACTGGATGACTCTAAGATTTCTGCTGCACGCTTGATTTTCACTCTCCTAAAATGTATAGATTCCAAACAATTTCATGCAGTGATGGTCTTTCTTTGCATGGCAAGATGAAATAACAATACATGAACTTGTTCTGTTATTTTGCTTTAGATTGGGGCCGTTGTTGGTGGGGCCCTCCTGGTGGTGTCTGCAGTCACGGGTGTGGTGCTGTCGAAAGGAGTTTGGAATTCAGACGTCACTCTCTTCATCATCAGTTTCATCTTTCCTTTGATCGGCCACCTCGCGGGCTTTCTCCTGGCACTTCTTACGCGCCAGTCATGGCAGAGGTACAGTTAAAGCACCCCTATGCTTTTCTGAGGCCGGCAAATCAAACACTGCCCCATCGAGAAGCTTTGCCGTCTGACTGTGTCAGGAGGCACAAAGAATTCTGACGTAAATGAAGGATGGGATAGGAAGACTCAGCATTTCAAAAGGGAGAAAAGAAGGTAAATCTTTGTGGAAAGTAAAGCAAACGCAAAATTAAAGATAGGCTGAAGTCTGTGAAAACAGAAGCAAGGTGTTTAAACCACCACTAAAATCTGGACACATTTTTCTCATCTAGTAACTAAAGTCAGAGTTGTTGCCGTTAATTATGAAAGTCTTCTATTGCTTAGCATTGTCCAGCAAGACGGGATCAAGAGATTAAATTTTTATCTACTGTGGAAAATATTTTCAAATATGCTGAACATAAGGAAAGAGAAAAGAAGACAAACTTGAGAAATAGGATAAGAATTTGTTTTGAATATAATCATTATAAATTGGAGAATCAAATTTAAAAACATGAAAAATAATATAAATGGTAACACACTCAGTGATGATGGGAATAAAACCTTACATAAACTTTTCACAGGGCAATTTAGTGTTGTATTAACAGGCTTGAAAATATTTATAGCTGTTAGCCTAGTGATTTTACTTTTATAAATCTGTACTATAGTTAGCACTAACAGATATAAACATGAATATTGATGTGCTAAGATGTTGATTACAGTGTTATTTTATCAACAAAAAAAAGGAAGCCATTTAAATACCTAACAATAGGGATATACTTAATTCATGATGTATCTACGTGATGCCAGTGATTTTGGAAAATATTTAAGAGAGAAATTTAAATTGTTGTTATTGTTGTTGTTATGTGCCATTGAGTTGCCTGAAACTCACAGGGACCTGAAGCCTCCTCTATTCTGAATCATTCTCACTTACTCTGACACACCAACCCCCACTGCCCCATTTATGGTATCAATCCATCTTATCCGGGATCTTCCTCTCCTGCATTGTCCCCTTCACCCTTCTGAGCATTATGTCATTCTGCAAGGACTGCTGTTTCCTGGCGTCATGCCCAAGATATGTGAGATAGAGTTTCAAAATCCTAGCTTACAAGGGAAAACATGGTTTCACCCTTTCCAAGACAGACATATTTGTTTTCTTTGCATTCTGTGGTATGTTCAAGATTCTACTCCAACACCACAACTCAAAGGCATTGATTCTTCTTCTGTCATCCTTTGTCATTGTCCAAAGACAATGATGCAAGACAAGTAATTGCAAAGACCATGGCCTGGATCAGGTGCACCTTAGTCTCTATACTGACATCATTGCTCTTTAGTACTCTGGAGAGGTCCCCCGACCACAGATTTTCCCAGTACAATTTGTCTTTTGATTTCCTGACTGCTAGTGCCAAGAGTGTTGATTGTGGAGCCAAGCAAGCTGTAATTGTTAACAACCTCAATCTCCTCTCCATCTATAATTACAAAGAATAACGTAGCAATATTGAATATTTATTTGTAGAAAATGGAAGCAGGATCCACACCTTATACAAAACACAAAAACTAGCTCAAGATGGAGCAAAGATAAAAATGCTAAAATGATAACATTCCTGGAAGATAATTTAAGGACAAACCTCAGATTCCCAATTTATGATTTAAAAAGACTACAAAATTTGATTTAAAAATACACAAGCAACAGAAGAAAAACTAGATAACTGAGATCTCTTACAAACTAAACACTTGTATACACACACCTTAAAAAATCTCTGAGAAGGAACTCATAACTCATAACTGACTCATATCTCATAACTGACCCACCAGTGTGTTTCCAGACTCTATAAATGGCAAGGGAGGAGATTTCCCACCTTTATTCCATGGAGTAACTGGTGGATTCCTATCACCTAAGTCTAGGTTGACAGCACAAAAACTTTCTTCCTGCTTGGCCCCTAGAGCTCCCTTCATCAGAAGACTTTACCAAAAGAATAAAAAGAAAACCTTTGGACTAGGAGAAAATGTTTGACAATGTCATATCTGACAAGTCTCTAATCTCTAAAATACATGGAAAATTTCACCACTTCAAAAATAAAAAGACAAGCAATCCAATTAAAAAAAAACTTGACAAAGAATGTGGTGTTCGCAATAGAGGATATTTAGGCAGCTAACAAGCACATGAAGTTTTATTATTAGCCATTGTTGATATTGTTTTGTGGCATCAAATACAACTTGATAGCAACTCTATGAAAAACAGATATGAACCCTGTCCTGACACACTCAAGCCCATTGCTGCAATAACTGTATCAGGCCATCTGGTTGAGAATCTTCCTCTCCTTTGCTGTCCCTCTATCTTTCCAAGCATGATGCCCTTCTCCAAGGAATAACCTTCTTAGCAGCATCTTGGCAACTCTACCATCTTTGCTGCCAAGTAGAACTCTGGCTGTGCTTTCTCCAAGACATAATTGTTTGTTCTTTTGGTAGTCCATGGTATGTCAGTACTCTTCTCCAACACCACAGTTCAAAAGCATCAATTCTTCTTCTGTCATCCTTATTCATTGTATAGCTCTCAGATGCATAGTAAGGGATTAAAAAAAGACATGGCGTATATCAGACACACTTAAGTTCTCAAACTGACATCATAACTCCTAATAATTTGAATAAGTCCTTGACTACAGATTTTTCGAGTGCAATACATCTCCTTATCTCCTGACTACTGATACCAAATACATTGATCGTGGATCTAAATAAGATGTTGCTGGCAGTTGCAATCTTAAAAAGGAGGAGAAAGAAAATTACCAAAATAGATGTCAGAAGAGACTCTGAAAATTGCACTAGAGCATTGAGAAGCCAAAATAAAGGGAAGAGATGCTTAAATAAAAAAGCTAAACAGAAGATTTCAAAAGGCACCTCACAAAGACAAAACAAACTACTAGAACATATGTACAGGGACCTAGAATTGGATAATAAAAAGAGAACTGTTGTCAACCAATGGAAAAGACAGAAGAAGGGACACACAGGAATAGGGGTCAGGCCAGAAAGCGTGAAGGCAGGGGTTAACAGCTGGGAGAACTGCAGCTCCTATGCTATGCCTTTGTGTGTTTTTATTGAGAATTATCAGGAAGGTAAACAAAGGAAAATCACAAGGGAGTAGTAAATAAAAACAAAGGATCCTGGGAAAGTCTTTTGTAAATAAGGCCAAATTCTTTTCTATTTTTTACTTTATGCTTATCTCAGGAGGGAAGGATTCAGTAACTACAAAGGAAGAATTACATAAACTCTTTTTTTTAAAATTATTATTAAATTTTATTAGTTTTAGTGAACATTTACAGAGATTTTGGGTTTTCATTCATTCATTGTTGCACTGTTTTCTCTA
>NW_006399792.1:2085743-2090943 GCF_000299155.1 Elephantulus edwardii
ATGGGCACTTAGGTTGTTTCCAACTCCTTGCTATTGTGAACAAAGCTGCAATAAACACGGGTGTGCATATATCTGCTTGGATGACAGTTATGGTCTCTTCAGGGTATATTCCCAGTAGTGAAATTGCTGCGTCAAATGGTATCTCTATTCGCAACTTTTTGAGAAAGTGCCATACTGCTTTCCATAGGGGTTGCACGATTTTACACTCCCACCAACAGTGAATAAGGGTTCCAGTTTCTCCGCAACCTCGCCAGCATTTGTTGCTTGAGAATTACATAAACTCTTAAGGATTGCCTTAATGCCTACCCTTGCAAACATTTAAGGATTGTCTTAGTGCTACAGGGTGAATTCCAAATTGTATCAGCCTCCCTCCTATCCTGACATGTCGCTTACAACTCATAGCAACCCTAGGTACAACATCCCTAAACTCTGCTCCATCCTGTGCCTATTGCACTGTCTCTGACACACCCATCCTGATTACCCCAGCCACTGAATTAATCCACCTTGTGGAGGGCCTTCCCCTCCTGTTCTGTCCCTCCACCCTCCCAAGCATGATGTCCTTCTCCAAGGACATCTCCTTACAATATGTCCAAATTATGTCAGATGAAGCTTCAGGATCCTTGCCTCCAAGGAGCAGCCCGGTTTAACCCTCTTCAGGATGAATCTGTTTTCTTAGCAATCCATGGTACATTCAATACTCTTCTCCAGCACCACAGCTCAAACGCATCAATTTTCCTTCTATCCTCCCTAGTCATTGTCCAACTCTCTAATGCATAACAAGTGATTGCAAAGACTATGGCCTGCGTCAGACGCACCTTAGTTTCCAGAGAGACACCATTGCTCTTCAGTACTTTGGAGAAGTTCCTAAAAGCAGGCTTTCCTATTGCAATACATCTTTTAATTTCCTGGCTACTGGTGCCAAGTGTGTTGACTTTGGAGCCAAGCAAGCTGAAGCTGTGAATAACCTCAATCTCTTCACCATCCATCCTGATGCTGCCAATTGGTCCAGTGATGAGAAGCTTTGTCTTCTTGATATTGAGTCTCAATCCATATTGAAGGCTGCAGTCCTTGATCCTCTGCAGCAATCGCTTCAAGTCCTCCTCAGTTTCAGCAAGCAGGGTTCTGTCATCAGCATATCACAGATTGATAGTTCTTCCACCAATCTTGACCCCACATTTCTCCTCATAGAGCCCAGCCTCCCAGATAATCTGTTCTGCATACAGGTTGAAAAGGTATGGAGACAGGACACATACCTGGCATACACCCTTCCCAATTTTGAACTATGCAGCGTTTCCTTGCTTTGTTTTGATGACTGCCTCTTGGTCCAAGTATAGATTTTATTATTAGCATGATCAAGTGTTCTGGGATTCCCATTCTTCTCAGAGTCAGCCATAGTTTGCTCTGATCCACACAAACGCCTTTGCATAATTAATGAATCCTGACATAGCATTTGGTTTATTATTAAAATTCATATTCGGCTTTTCACAGAACTCACTCAGCATTTCTCAAGCTGAAAGAACTAAAAGAACAAATTCAAGCCTTGAGTTGTAATATTTTGGGATGTAATACTTAAGGCAAAGTAGAGAGCACTGGTGGTTTAGTGGAAAGAAGCTGTGCTGCAATTGTTAAGGCACATGGTTTGAATACACCAGTTGCTCAGCAGGAAAAGGATGGACAATTTTCTCCTGTGTGATTAACTGCCTCTGAAAACCCAAGGGAGGGTCAGCTATGGGTTTGTTCTGACTCAGTGTTACACGACGACAACAACAACATGGACAAACTCTTGAATAATTCAGGAAACATCAAAAGAAAATTGAGTGAATACACAGAATCATTGTACCAGAAAGAATTTGCCAACATTAAAATATTTCAGAAAATGCTATATGGCCAAAATAAAGCTAATGGTAATGAGATAATAGTCATTAGGGAGATGCAAATCCAAACTACAATGAGATACCATCTCCCCTCTGAAAAAGAAGGCACTGGTTAAAAGAAAATAAGAAACACTGGCAAGGTTGTGTTGAGGACAGAACTCCGAAATACTGCTGATAAGATTGTAAAACTGGAAGCAGAAGCAGCGTCCACTTCCGAAATGGCTTGCCTCTGGAAACTCTATGTACGAACAGTGCTCAGGCCTTTCGTTCATAGGGTCGCTATGAGTCGTCTACGACTCGACAGCACCTAACAACAACAACAAGATTGTAAAATGATATTACCACTACGGAAAATGGTAAGGTATCTTCTCATAATTTCATAAGGAATAGAAATATCTTATGACCTATAAATCCCAGTCCTAGGTATATATCCTAGGGATATAGGAGCAGTGACAGAAATAGACTTTGCACAACCCTGCTTTCTGTTCTATTATTCACTATAGTAAAAATATAGAAACCACCCAAGGTCCTATCATCAGATGAAAAGATAAAGGAAATATGGTATAGTGGGTTTGAATTGTCAACCTTTCAGTTGGAAGCCCATTTCCTAAACCACTGTGTCACCAGGTCTCCTAGTCCCAAAGGAGCTGCACTGCTAACTCAAAGGCCACTCACCAGGGGCTCTGTGGGTCAAAGATGGGAAGTTGCTTCCTGGAAACTTTGGAAACCCACTAGAGGGTCAGCTATGAGTCAGTTCCAACTTCTCAGCAATGAGAGAGAGAGGGGGGATGGTGAGAATTTGCTGTGCTGCATATACATTAATTTATCTAACAGAGCACATAGGGGCTCAGTTATGTAAGCTGCTTAGATATATATCCAGACACCTTCTGGGACTGGGCTTGAAGACTAAGGATAATAGTTGCAGGGAGCATCTAGTTTAACTGGCATAAATGGTAAAGGCTTACCAGCTTTTAAGAGTCCAGGTATTAGTCTCTTCCTGAGATTTGAACCAATTCTTTCTGGTTTTTTTTTAATTAAATTTTATTAGTTTTAATGAACATTTACAGGGATTTGGGGTTTTCATTCCTTCATTGCTGCACCATTCTCTCTACCCTCCTCCCCAGTTTGTTCTTCTTCCCCGCCATCCGAATGTCTGTTTTAATTGTCCAATTGCCACGGTGCTTGTCAATTCTTTCTGGTTTAATCATGGCTTATGTGGTGGCACTAAAACAGACCCAAATTTGTTAAAATGTGAGTGTTCCAAATGATATCCAGAACAAGGAAAATTATGGGTTGATAACCTGCTAGAAACGTAATTATTTTCTTAGAAAACAAGGTTTTGCATAACAACCAATCATCTTTGATAGAGTCAAGAATAATAGTACCCAGTTCAAAGATGGCAGCCCAGACACACTGCTTTGAATGTGCGTTGTTCACTGTGATCCTGGCAATAATCTATTCTACATCAGATTTGTGACAGGGGTCAACCCATCTGAGCTCCCCCTCCAAGATGTTAACTCTTATTTTTCCTGTTCTGATACTTATTCTGGTACACGCACATTTTACAAATTATGATTTATCTTTATTTTGTTGCATCAGCTGTGATTGGACTGTTTTGAAATGACTGAAAGACCTGGCTTCTTCTTGTCAGAGCACAGAAGACTGAAGGAAACCAAAGACACAGGAAGCAATTAATCTACAAAACTAATAGCTAAGATGAATCCCAGCCTCTTTTAGATTGAGATCAGAAGAACTAGATAGTAGCCAACAATAACTACTAACAGGGACACAAGAGAAGGGAAGATCCTGGCTAGAACTGGGGGGAAAAATAAGTTAAAACTCAAATTCTTAAAAATTGCTGATTTAGTTAATATCTATATTCTTGCCATCAGAGATATAATTTCTATCAGTTGGATTTTGTTATAAAGTGGAGAATACCAGAAGTTCTGCTTGTTTTATTGACTATGTAAAGGCATTTTATTGACTATGTAAAGGCATTTGACTATGTAGATGGATCATAACAAACTGTGGCTAACATTGAGAAGAATGGGAATTCGAGAATACTTAATTGTGCTCATGTGAAACCTATACCGAGACCAAGAATCTGTTGTGTAAACAGAACAAGGTGAGATTGCATGGTTTAAAATCAAGAAGAATGTGCATCTGGGCTTGAAATTTTTCTCATACCTGTTAAATTTGTATGTAGAGCAAATAATTTGAGAAGCTGGTCTTCATTAATTAGAATGTGATATCAGTTTCATGGGAAGGTTCATCAACAATTTGCATTATGCATATAACACAATGTTACTTGCTGAAAGTGAAGAGGACTTGAAAAGCTTGACACCGAAGATTAAAAACTATGGTATTCAATATGGACTACATCTCAACATCAAGAAAACAAAAATCTTTACCATTGGGCCAATAGACAACAACACTGTGACAAATAGAGAAAAAAAAATTAAGGTTGTCTAAGATTTCTTCTTGCTTGTATACACAATCAACACCCTTGGTCCCAGCAGTCAAGAAGTCAGATGTGTTGTATTGGGAAACTCTGTCAGGGTCCTCTCCAAATTACTGAGGAGCAATGATACCAGTTTGAAGGCTAAGGTGTGCCTGATTCAAGTCATGTTGCTATGCATCTAAGAGCTGAATACTGAGTAAAAATTACAGAAGAAAATTTAATGCCTTGGAGCTATGGTGTTGGAGAGGCATACTGAATATCCCATTGACTGCCAAAAGAACAAACAGATGTCTTGGAGAAAATGTGTCCAGAGTAGTCCTTAGAGACAATGATGGTGAAGCTTCATTTAGAGAGGAAGACTCTCAGAGAGGTGGATTCACATAGTGAATGTAACAATGGGCTAAAGTATTTCAGAGATGGTAAAGGATGACACAGGACAACTAGCAATAACAACATCACCCTAAACTACCATTATTACTTAGAATTGAGGTCATTCTAAGAGCACATCTATCTAGTAGCAAAATAATAGGTTGACCTATGAAATAAACAAGAACACTTATGAGTACTGTGCTCATTAAAACAATCCCCTATTTTTGCTGGGATGACAATATCACAAAATTATTTTGTATGAATTAATGAACAAAAATCTATAATTTGGTGTGTAAACTTTCGCTAAAACAATAATAAAGTGCTTTTATTCTTTAAAGAGAGAACAGTGCAAATGAGGTACATTTTTATTACAATTATAGAAAACAAACAAATATATGCATTAAAAGATACTCTAAGGAGTATCTAATATGTATTTAATTTGGGTAGTAGGATTATGGATAATTGTAGTTTCTTAAATTATATATATATATATATA
>NW_006399792.1:2092513-2093775 GCF_000299155.1 Elephantulus edwardii
TGCAATTGGCACAGGACAAAGCAGGGTTTAGGGCTGTTGCACATAGGGTCACTATGATTCGCAAGCTACTCGACGGCACATAACAACAACAATAACAACAACAACAACATTATCTAAATTTTTCCACAAGTGGGTACTACTTTTAAAATCAGAAAAGAAGAAAAGCAAACTATGAAGTTGAATGTCAAAGGTGGAGTTTGGATACTCTAATTTCTCTTCAGATTATGTAAATCATTCCTCCTTTGATAAAGGTGAAGGCTGAGAAAACTTTAGTAGGTTTTTTATATTCCTAGTCTCTCTGGGGAACAGTTTGGATTGTACTAATCCTAGGTAAGATCCCACCTACCTTATCACCTTTTTACCACAACCTGGGAGGTAGGCAACTACTGCTGCCGTATTTTACACATGAGCAAACTCCTCAGAGAAACAATCTGACCAAGTTCTCAGCAAGTGGTTGAGTTAGGATTTGAAGTTGAGTTTGTTTCTTACATTGATAAGAATACAGCCTACTGACTGGTTAATATATATATAATTGTACCTTGATTTTGTTATAATTTGAGCAGAGATTAAGTATTCCTATGGTAAGATACAGTTGACAGTCTCATCTTTTTCATACTTGACACCATGCTAAAGATTAGTATTAAGATATTTGTTTAATTTGCTTGGTGTGTATTTGCTGTAGTAAAACTAGCTTTGTAGCTTACTCATATAGAGATTATTGGTCAGGATACGGAAAAAAATGAGGATGGTCAGAACAAAGCAGAGAAAGCAACAAAAAGAACAAATGTGAGTTGCAGAACATGCCAGTAAGAAGATTTTTCACCACACTCTAGACACTCTTGTTAGTGACATCTCCATTGCAAACTGGCCTGCACATAGATGCTACTCTATCTTCTGAAGCTCCTGTTTCGTTGATTTCTGTGCCTTTACGGAAACCTGCAAGGACTTTTATTATAAACTAGAGACAATTCAAACAACTTAGCCCAACTCCAAGTTTGGCCCATTTCTTCTCTTTCCTCCTTCCATTTTCATTTCCAAGTGAGACTTATTTTTTTACATATATATTTATAATAAAAACAAAACTTGGGCCAAGAGGCAGTCGTCAGAACAGAGCAAGGAAACTGCATGATTCAAAATTGGGAAGGGCGTACACCAGGATCTCCATACCTTTTCAACCTGTATGCAGAGCAGATTATCCGAAAGGCTGGGCTCCATGAGGAGAAGTGTGGCATCAGGATTGGTGGAAGATCTATTAACAATCT
>NW_006399792.1:2096558-2108325 GCF_000299155.1 Elephantulus edwardii
AAGGATTCTGGGGCTTTGTCTGACATACTTTGGACATGTTGTAAGGAGGGACAGGTCCTTGGAGAGGGACATCATGCTTGGGAGTGTGGAGGGACAGCGCAGGAGGGGAAGACCCTCTATGAGGTGGATTGATTCCGTGACTGGGGTAATTGGGATGGGTGTGACAGAGGCAGTGAGACTGGCACAGGATAGAGCACGGTTTAGGGCTGTTGTACATAGGGTCGTTATGAGTCGCATAGCAATTCGACGGCACATAAGAACATAGCAACAACAAAATACACAGAAAGTAGAAAATTCATTACCAAACTTTTAAAGCACAACAACCAATTTAAACATTTGCGTTCCCTTTTGTTTCGTTGTTGTAATTATTGTGGTTGTTTGTTTTCATTCATTTTTAAAAAAAATTATTTTTCACTTACATTTTATTTTATAACATGAATTGTGTTATAACATCTCATTAAGTCCTCACTGTATCATGCCTTTGTCTTCACTCTACCCATCTATCTGCTAATCTCTACTCCCCTTTCTTTCCCCTCCCATTCTTGTCAGTCCTCCATGTTTTTATATATATGGTTAAATCATAATTATAGATTTATTAGAAAGTTACACCCCCAAAGGGACTGGCCTGCCTGCCTCCCTGGAAAGTGATTCAGAGGGAAGGCCTCCACGTTTATTTTTGTGTATAAATCTTTCCTTAGCTTTCCCCCCTTCCAGTCAAAGGTTGACTTGTGCTATTCCTGAACCTCTCTTGCTTGTGATAGCTTCCCTTTCAAGACTATTAGGGTAGCTCGGGTAGGATTCTTAGGGCTGATCTTAGTGCCTCTCAGGGAACCCCTGTAGAACAGGCATAGCAAATAATTAGTCAATATTTTAAAAACTTATTTTACTTATTAATTTATTTTACTTCAGTGAAAGTTTACAATTTGTATTGATTTTTTCATATAATCATTCACAGACTTTTTTTATAGCATTGATTATGTGGGTAAGGAGTTGCACTACCAACCCAAAAGCACATGGTTCAAATCCACCATCTGCTTCATGGAAGAAAGATGGGAAATCTTCTCCCATGTGATTTAGTGCCTCCGAAAATACACTAAGGGTCAGCTATGGGTTGGTTCTGACTTGCCAACAATTAACAACAGCAGTTACTAATGATCAAGTTAATTGATTAATTTCAATGTGAATTCACCCTTTATTGTATATTCCCTTCTCCCAACTTAACTATTTATTTTTAACCCCTTCTCCCTCTTTTCCCATCCTTGTTAAACCTCTGAAATTCATTCTATCTGCATGTAAACCATTTTAGTTTTTTAGGATAGTGGACTCATATTTTTTGTGACTATGTCACTCTGTATAATTTGTTCTATATTCATCCATGTTGCATAGTGTTTCATGAATTCTTGTTGGTTTTTAGTGGTGTATAATATTTTATTGTGTATATATCAGAATTTCTCTAGCCATTTGTCTCTTAATGGAGGTAGCCATTTGCTTCTTTCTTTTTTAGATTTTATTTTAATAATTTTAATGAACACTTACAGAGATTTTGGATTTCCATTCATTCATTGTTACACTTTTCTCCCTGCCCAGCCCTCCCCCCTGCCCCCTCTGCCCCAGTTCGCTCCTCTCTTTGAAAAGTAAAAGAAAAAATCTTTCTTTGATATACAACCCCCCCCGCACCCCTCCCACCGCCCCAAGTACACTCCACTATGCAACCATAATTGTGGACTCTTGTGATAACCATAATAACCTATCATACATCGCTTTTAAATTATTCTTTCCCTCATCAATTTCAATGCAGTATATGCAATTTATCCAGTTTTTCTCAGTCTTACCCCAACCCTGATATCAGTCCCATTTTACAGCAGTGGCACCATGCAGTATTAATCCTTTTGTGACTGAGATACTTCACTTAGCATAATGTCCTCCAGGGTCACCCATTTCGAATAATATTGGATGAGTTCCTTGTTTTTCAATGCAGCATAGTATTCCATTGTGTGAATATACCACAGATTCTCTATCCATTCGTTTGTTGATGGGCACTTAGGTTGTTTGCAACTCCTTGCTATTGTGAACAAAGCCGCAATAAACATGGGTGTGCATTTATCTGCTTGCATGTTACGGTCTCTTTGGGATATATTTTCAGTAGTGGAATTGCTGGGTCAAATGGTATCTCTATTTACAACTCTTTGAGAAAGGGCTATACTGCCTTCCATAGTGGTTGCACCATTTTATACTCCCACCACCAGTGAATAAGAGTTCCAGTTTCTCCACAACCTCTCCAGCATATGTTGCTGGTTGTTTTGTTAAATTTTGCTATTCTGACTGGGGTGAGATGATATTTCATAGTTGTTTTGATTTGCATCTCTCTTAGAGCTAGGGATTTTGGACATTTCTTCATGTGCTTGTTGGACATCTGAATATCTTCTTTGGTGAAGTGTCTGTTCATATCCTGTGCCCCTTTTTCAAATGGATTATTTACCTTTATCTTGTTGTGGTGCTCAAGTATTTTATAAATTCTAGATTTAAGTCTCTTATCTGACATATCATTCCCAATCCCTTTTTCCCAGTCTGTGGCTTCCCTTTTTACCCTGTTGGAGAAGTTTTTGGATGTGCATAGGGATTTGATTCTTAGAAGATCCCATTCATCTATTTTATCTTCTCCTGGTTGTAGAAGCCATTTGTTTCTTAATGGACAGTTTGTTGTTTCTGACTTTTTATAGTGTGGATAACATGGATGTTTGTTTGTATGTTTGTTTGTGTTGTAGACCTCATTTCTTTGAGATATATTTGAGAAGGCTTGCTGACAATTTATCAAATGCTATTTCCATTCCTAACTTTCTAACTGCTTTGCATAGTGATTGAACCCTTTTTCATTCCTATTAGATGTATACGAGATTTCTAGTTAGTCAATATTTTGATGATATAAACTGAAAAGTTTACAATTGTTGCTATACATTGTTTAATAGAAAGCTTAGAGTAGTTGTTATTGCTACCATGTAACTCTTGAATTTTTTCCTGGTAGGTGCAGGACTATTTCTTTGGAAACTGGTGCTCAGAATATTCAGATGTGTGTCTCCATGCTCCAGTTGTCTTTCAGGGATGAGCAACTGATGCAGATGTTTTACTTTCCATTGGCTTATGGACTCTTCCAGCTGGTTTATGGATTTCTCATCATTGCAGGTGGGTGGAGCCCCCATTCAGAAGACATGACTTAAAATGGTCAACCCAACTGACTGGCTCCTTTTTCCATTCAAACGTGTATGTGCTGCCAATGTAATCATTTTAGCTTGACATTTATGGGGAAAATAAGTACATAAACAGTATCTTTTGCCACAAGTAGAAGTTTGAAAGACAAATATAAAAAACCATCTGAACTGGAGCTCTGGTGGCCCAGTGGCAAGAAACTGTGCTGCAATCCTGAAGGTGTGTGGTTCTAATCCACCAGATGCTCCACTGGAAAAGGAGGGGCAATCTCTTCCTGTGCCAGTCAGATCTGATTTGATAGCACCCAACAATAACAACAAAAAAAAAGAGAGAGAGAAAGGCCAAGCCACAAAAGAACCCCAAAACCATCTGACCTTATAAAACAAATATAATTCACAAAAATCAGTGCATCATCAGAACTAGAACTTGGAAAAACAAAGTCTCCATGAATAACCACTGATCTAAAAAAAAAAGTAGCAAAATGGAGCACTTGCTATTTTGGAGTGTTTCATCAAGAACTAATTTTGTCCAAAGGCCAAATTCTTTCATAATTATTTCAAAAGCCAAACTATTTTCTCAAATGTGAATTACAAGTTGGATATGTGTTTTAGAGTTCAATATTGATGCGAATACATGAAGGCAAATTATTTCTCTGGAGCCAGTGCAAATTGTTATCTCAGAAAGGCTAGATGGCTACTGATAGAACAATTGATAAATGAGATGCTGCAGCATAATTAGTTCAGGGTCTTATTGTCCTACAACCTAAGAGAAATTCTTTCAGGGGAACTCATGGTCTTAGATTGCAGTTTTGAATTTTTCTCATGGTGAAACTGGGAAGGAAGGGACACTACACAGTAGCACTGGGGATACTCGAGCAGCAGACACTCTAAAAGCATTTGCTGATTGAGTGAACAAATAAATGAGCTGTCAGCAACCTGGTGAATGAGTCCCAATCGTGGGTGCTCCATTTCAGATAGAAAAAGCCATTCTGAAACACCAACTCATTTATGTCTTAGTTTTATATTCACCGCCCCTTTCTTGTCTGTGTGTTTTTATATATGTGCATTGCTTAAGCCCTGAATATGAACAACTACAAAATAAAATGATAGTCTTTGCTGTAGTGATTTTTAATACTTGTCTTTTTAATGTCTAGCATATCAGACATACAAAAGAAGACTGAAGAACAAGCACAGAAATGACCCTGACTGTGTGGCAGAAGCCTGCCTTGAGAGTAAAACCACTTTTTCCAAAGAGCGTGGAGCTTTCCTGGAGGTGAAGGAAGAAACCACTGCAGTCCTTGAGCCACAGTGCTCCGGAGTCGACTGTGACTAGCAGGGATTCACTAGCCTGATTGGTGCCCTGTCTTCTTTGGCGACCAGGGAAGATGGCAGAAAGCTGAAGCATGAATCGCATTACCAAGACTTGTGTGAATGTTTAAATGTCAGACACTAAGCCATTGCACTTTTGTTCTGATGTGAGTTGTGACAAGATCCCTTCTTGAAAATTTACCCAAGCCCTTTCCAGAGAAATTTATGGAGATGTTTGCACAAGAAATTCATGAGCTGTTGTGTATGTTCTTGTCTTTCTATGCAATAAAGCATGCCTGGCAATGTGTAATCCCCAGGATTGTGTAACGTCATCCTCATATTACTAGTTATTTTTTGACAAGACTTTCTGTGCAGAGGAGTGGCCTCTTGGTGAGGAGCTGCACTACCAGCCTGAAGACATGTGGTTCATATCTACCACCAGATGTTCCACAAAAGGAAGGTGGACAAACTCCTGTGCAATTTACTGCCTCCTAAAATCCTGTGGAGGGTCAGTTATGGATGGGTTTGGACTTGACGATATGTAACTGTTGCAGACCGAGGGTAAAGTATATTAATAAATATTAATAATGAGACAGAACACCAAGAATGTAGGAGAAAACAGGTAAAGCAGGAGGCGAACAGTTCTCAAACAACTGAAGTGAACAGAAGTATCCTAGCTTCCCTGTGTCTTTATTGAAAATTGCCAGGGAGCAAATCACCAAGAGAATTCAATGCAAATGAAGCTAAGCTCTTTCTATTGAAAACTTGCTTGATCCAGGAGGGAGGGGTTAGCAACTACAATGCAAGAATCCTGTAAACCCTTAAGGATTGCCTTCGTGTCTAACCCTATAAACATTTAAGGATTTCCTTAGTACTTTGGGATGAATTCCAGCTTGTATCAGCCTTCCTCATAACCTGATGTAGCATTTGGTTTATTACAAATATTTAGTATGAAATTTGGCTTCCTATATGTAGCAACAACAACAGCAAGTCAAGGACACAGTCTGGGTCTACATGATTGTTGGCCTCCACAGGTCCTTTGGAGCCCTGAGAAGGGAACACATGGCTTTGATCTTATATGGATATTTTTGCCTGAATAATTGTACATACACATGTATACACATAGTACAAGCACAATAGCACTTTTCCATATAATTTTGTAAAGTTTTGAAATTACCGTTGTCTGAAAACTGAGATTATTTCCTATATTTATTGTTTTTTTGTAAGTCACTTCATCACATGGCACATTTTTCCTTGTTGGTCTGCATTTACCTAAGTACATTCTCTGTCTCATGGCTATTATGTCAGAAGCAACTCATAGTTGACTCTACTGAGTTTCCAAGGCTTTGAATTGAACCAAAGGATGGGAAGAGATTGTTCATCTTTGTTTCATGGAGCCACTGGTGGAGCTGAATTACCAGTGAGGTGCCACTTTAGAGCTAAAAATGCAACTCCTACCAGAATTACCATATTTTCTTTTGTTAAAAAATTTTCTACTAGTTTATTTGTGGTTCCAGCAGCCAAGAAATTAAAAGACAAATTGCATTGGGAAAGCCGCTGTCAGAGACCTCTTCAAAGTACTAAAGAGCAACGATGTCAGTCTGGAGACTAAGGTGAACCTGATACATGACATGACCGTTGCAATTACTTGCTATGCATCAGAGAGCTAGCTGGACAATGACTAGGGATGATAGAAGGAGATTTGATGCCTTTGAGCTGTGGTGCTGGAGAAAAGTATTGAATATACCATGGACTGCCAGGAAAACAAGTTCATCCTGGAGAGGGTGAAGCCAGTCTGCTTCTTGGAGGCAAGGATTCTGAAGCTTTGTCTGACATACTTTAGACATGTTGCAAGGCGGGATCAGTCCTTGGAGAGGGACATCATGCTTGGGAGGGTGGAGGGACAGCACAAAAGAGGAAGACCTTTGATGAGAAGGATTGATTCAGTCACTGGGGTAATAGGGATAGGTGTGTCAAAGACAATAAGATTGGCAAGGATTAGAGCAGGGTTTAGGGCTGTTGTATGTAGGGTTGCTATGTGTCATAGGTGACTTGACAGCAAATAACAACAACAATAACAAGTTTATTTATAAAATTCGAATACATCACCCCTCCATCAAATTGTACAACTCTGTAATTAATCCTCCCTCTCCCTGAACATCCTCACCTTTCTGCTTCCACCCTCCCACCCCTCTTGGATTCTTATACTCATTCCACAATAATGGTTTTATATGATATTTATCCTTGTGGGACTGAGTTAGTTCACTCAACATAATGCTCTCCAGTCCCTCCCAAGTCAGATAATAATTTACAAAATCATTGCTTTTACATGCTCCATAGTATTCCATTGTGTACCATAATTTCTCAGTCCATTCGTTTGTGGTTGGACATTTGGGCTATTTCCATGTTTTTGTGATGGTCAATAATGCTTCTATGAACATTGGTGTACAAGTCTCCATTTGTGCCTCAGTTCACATTTTCTCAGGGTTTATTCCAAGTAGTGGAATGGCTGGGTCATATGGAATTTCTATGTGCAGCTTTTTGAGGAAGGGCCATACTTCCAGAATGCTTGAACCATTTTACAATCCCACCAACAATGTATAAGAGTTTCTTTCTTGCCACATCCTCTCCAACATTTATTACTTACTTGCTACCCTGTTAAACTTTGCCACTGTTACTGGAGTGAGATGGTACCTCATTGTGGTCTCAATTTGCATATCTCTTATTACTAGGATTTGGAGCATTTCTTCATGTGTCTGTTTGCCACTTGAATATCTTTCCCTGTGAAGATTCTTTCCATGTCTTTTGCCCACTTTGTAATTGAGTTACCAGTCTTTTTCTTGTGGAGGCCCAAGAATATTCTGTAAACTTTGTTATAAGACTCTTGTCTGAAATGGTATTACCAAATGTTTGAGTCAGTGGAAATGGTATCAGCTAAGCCTGGGAAACTTGGAAGAGAGCTAGATTTGTTCCCATTCCCAAGAAAGGTGAGTCGACAGAATATGGAACTTATAAACCAATATCATTAATATCACATTATGCAAAATATTGCTAAAGATCATTAAAAAAACAGCTAGACTAATACACTGACAGTGAACTGCCAGAAGTTCAAGCTGGGTTTAGAAGAGGCCATGGCATGAGGGATATCATTGCTGATGTTAGATGGCTCCTGGCTGAAAGAAGAGACTATCAGAAGAATGTCTATTTGTGTTTTATTGACTATGCAAGAGCATTTGACTGTGTGGATCATAACAAACTATGCTTCACTTTAAGAAGAATGAAATCTCAGAATATCTAATAAGGTTCATATGAAGCTATACCTAGACCAATAAGCTGTTGTGCAAACAGAGCAAGGGAACACTGCATGGCCTAAAATCAAGAAAGATGTGTGTCAGGGTTGTATCCTTTCTCCATATCTATTCAATCTGTATTCTGCACAAATCATCAACAAAGCTGGGTTCTATAGAGAAAAATGCACTATCAGGATTAGATGAAGACTCATCAACAACCACTGCAGATGACACGATCTTGCTGAAAGGTAAGAGGATTTGAAACACTTGATCAAGGACAATAGCTTTCAATATGGATTACATCTCAACATCAAGAAGACAAAAGTCCTCACCACTGGGCCGACAGGAAACATGATAGTTAAAAAGACTGCGATTGTTAACGATTTAATCTTGCTTGGGTCCACAATCAACACCCTTGGCACCAGCAGTCAAGAAATCAAAATATGTGATGTCTTGGCAAAGTCGGCTGTTAAGGACTTCTCCAAAGTACTGAGGAACAATGTTATAGGTTTGAAGACTACAGTGCATTGGATTCAAGCCATGGTCTTTCTAGTAATTTGCTATGCATTTGAGTTCTGGACAATCACTGAGGATGACAGAGGAAGAATCGATGCCTTTGAGTTTGCAGTGTTGTAGAGGAGTACTTAGTTGCTTATGAATTTCTATGTCTTTAGAAGGTGCAGCCAGGTGATCCTTGGAGACAAGGATGGCAAAGCTTCATCTCATACACTTTGGGCATGTGGTCAGGAAGGACTGTTTCTAGGAAAGGGACATCATATTTGGAAAGGTGAAGTGTCAACGAAAGAGAGGAAGATGACCAATGAGTTGATGGATTGATGCAGTGACTACAGCAATGGACTCAAGTATGTTAGCGATGATGAGGATGGTACAGGACGGAGTTCACATCTGTTCATAGGGTTGTTATGAGCAATAGTAGACTGGAAAGCACCTACCAGCAATAATATGAGTGGGAGCTAACTTGATGGTACCTAACAACACCAACATTATTTAGTTTATAAATAACTTTGGTGGGCAGTTTTGTTATAAGTTTAAAGATTATCTAAATGCAATTCCTTCCGGGGATTATTCAAACTCATTAACTTTAAAAAGTCATTCAACAAGCATGTGAGATCCTGTTCCACATTCTCCCCACTTTGATAAGATTCTTCTATAGAATCGTCAATCAAAACATTCAATAATGATGTCTGCGCTCTGTCCAATTTTAGCCTTATGGACTAGCAGGTAGTTCAAGAAGCCACTCTCCTCTATTGCTGCTCCAGGTGAACAGAAATCAGTTGAATCAGAAAGATCTTAAATGAATGAAACAGTGTTAGCTATTCAGGAGTAGTGAGTACTGAGGTAAAACCAGAACAACTCACAGATTGCTCACTGCTGCTCCACAGTCAGAGTACTGAACATACACTATGGACTGCTAAAAAACCCCAAACCAAACCGAACACAAAAACAAAAAAACTCAGCAAAAACCAAATAGGTCTTTTAAAAAAAAAAAAAAAAATTAAATTTCCGCCACCTCCCAGACCCCGCCGACCCCGGGTGGGTCCCTGGGCTCGGTGCTGCTGCCCGCCGCCGGCTTCTCCTGATGCCCGGGAGGCGGCCGCGGCGGCGGGGGTGCTCTACGGAGCGGACGATGCCCAGGGCATGATGGCGGCGATGCTGTCCCACGCCTACGGGCCCGGCGGCTGCGGGGCGGCGGCGGCCGCGCTCAACGGGGGGCAGGCGGCCCTGCTCCGGAGGAAGAGCGTCAACACCACCGAGTGCGTCCCGGTGCCCAGCTCCGAGCACGTCGCCGAGATCGTGGGGCGCCAGGGTTGTAAAATTAAAGCGCTGAGGGCCAAGACAAACACTTACATCAAGACCCCTGTTCGCGGTGAAGAGCCCATTTTTGTCGTCACAGGGCGGAAGGAAGACGTGGCCATGGCGAAAAGAGAAATCCTTTCAGCTGCGGAGCACTTCTCCATGATTCGTGCATCTCGAAACAAAAACAGCCCGGCCCTGGGAGGGTTGTCGTGTAGCCCCAATCTGCCCGGTCAGACCACTGTTCAAGTCAGGGTCCCCTATCGCGTGGTCGGCCTCGTGGTTGGACCCAAAGGAGCAACTATTAAAAGAATCCAGCAGCAGACCCACACGTACATCGTGACTCCAAGCAGAGATAAGGAGCCTGTCTTTGAAGTGACAGGGATGCCCGAAAACGTTGACAGAACACGCGAGGAAATAGAAATGCATATTGCCATGCGTACAGGAAACGATATTGAACTCAATGAGGAGAATGATTTTCATTACAATGGTACCGACGTGAGCTTTGAAGGTAGCACTCTCGGCTCGGCGTGGCTCTCTTCCAATTCAGTTCTTACGAGCCGTGCGAGAATGATCTCCAATTATAGAAATGATAGCTCCAGTTCCCTAGGAAGTGGTTCTACAGACTCCTACTTCGGAAGCAATAGGCTGGCTGACTTTAGTCCAACGAGCCCATTTAGCACCGGCAACTTCTGGTTTGGAGATACGCTTCCGTCAGTGGGCTCAGAAGATCTTGCCGTTGACTCTCCAGCCTTTGACTCTTTACCAACATCCGCTCAAACTATCTGGACTCCATTTGAACCAGTGAACACACTCTCGAGCTTTGGGAGTGATCCTTCTGGTAACATGAAGACTCAGCGCAGAGGAAGCCAGCCATCTGCTCCTTGTCTGTCTTCTACGTTTCCCGAGAGCATGGAACACCCACTTGCTCGGAGGGTTAGGAGCGACCCACCTAGTACAGGCAACCATGTCGGCCTTCCAACATACATCCCTGCTTTTTCTAATAGTATCAATAGTTACTCCTCTTCCAATGGTGGTTCCACCTCCAGCTCACCTCCAGAATCAAGAAGAAAGCACGACTGTGTGATTTGCTTTGAGAATGAAGTCATTGCTGCCCTAGTTCCATGTGGCCACAACCTCTTCTGCATGGAATGTGCCAACAAGATCTGTGAAAAGAGAACGCCATCATGTCCAGTTTGCCAGACAGCTGTTACTCAGGCAATCCAAATTCACTCTTAACTATATATATATACATAAATACTATATCTCTATATGGACTCGTAAAGGCATGGGTATAATGGTACCCCCCAGTAAACTTCCTAATGAATTCTTATGACTGTTATCAGGCTTTATTGGGATTAGGCTAAAGTTGTTAGTAAACTTATAAAAGGCTGCTATGGTGACACTAAACCTAAGTGGTCTCTTGTCTATTGGTTTGGTTTGAATTCTTAATGCTACCCTGTAGACCTAGAGACATAGCTTGTATAAGATTTGCTAAAGCTGAAGTTCAGCTAGGCTGAGTGAAGAGAATTGTAGGTTATGTGAGCCTATGAGAAAAGTATGTACTTTTTTAAGTTTTCTAAACGATGGGTCCCAAAGCCTAACCACATTAAAAGTTTATGGTGGGTACTTGGCATTACAGATGAATCAGACACTTCCAGTGCTGCCTTCTTTACACTGCCAGTTTTGACAAAATAGGTTTGTTTGTTTTTTTATTTTACAACAACTTATGCCTAATTCTGCAGGATTACAAGTGACTTTTCAATGCATTGTGATTACTTACTGGTAAGAAATAGGGCCGATGGCAGGTAACTAGATCACTGGTTAAAATTTGGGACAAAACCTGCTACATTGACCTTCATCTCGCCCAGAATGCTCAGAGCTGGTGTGATCAGTGAATCAGGAATGCACTTGACTTGAAAGTGACTTCCACCCCATTGCCTCTCGCAAGGCATGTGGGAATGGCCCCTGGGTCTCCTCATTTCGCAGAGGCCTTGGGACACACCTTGTGGCTAATAGTTGAGAATGCGAACGTTCCATTCATTAGTCTGATCAAGCTATTAATTTTTAGACTAGATCAAAATGTGAAACATTTTCTGTTCAATCCATATTTGTCTTGCACATTATAAATATATTTTTCTTTTTTAATAG
>NW_006399792.1:2117735-2123058 GCF_000299155.1 Elephantulus edwardii
AAAAATCACAATGAAAAATATGTTTTTGAAAGAAGAAGTGAAAGGTACAGAATAGGCAAACGAATATATAAAACATATGATGATGGGGGCAGATGGAGAAAGAGACAGTTAATCTTTAAGAATACCCAGTGTCTTGTTGCAACAACGAAGGAATGGAAATCCAAAGTCTCTGTAAATTTTCACTGAAATTTAAAAGAAATTAAAAAAAAAAAAAAAAGAGTCCCTGTCTTAACAGTGGCATGGTTTCAATAGGTTTTTACCTTGGAGGCGGCACTAAAGGAAGATTTAAATCTACTAACACACTAAAAGATGGTATGGGCAATATATTGAAGGATCCAGGAAGCATCAAAAGAAGATGGAGGGAATATTCAGAATTGTTGTTGTTGTTAAGTGCCTTCGAGTCATAAACGACTGATAGCAGCCCTATGAATGAAAGACCTGAACACTTGTATAACTTTCATCATTTCTCCAAGTTCATAGAGTTTCTGGAGGCAAGCTATTTCGGAAGTGGATGTCCCTCCTGCTTCCAAGCTTATTTTAATCCGGAAGCTCCACCAAACACCGTCCACCATGGGTAACCATTATCACATTTGATACATCAGTGTCACAGTGTTTAGCATCACAGCAACCACAAGTTACCTCTGTACAGCAAATGGACAGACCAGTGCTGTAACAAAAGAATTGACACCAAAAAAATTTGAGGAAGTACCATGTGAGCAGAAGCCAATAGTAATGAAGGAGGAAGTGGAAGCTACATTGAAGGCATTGGCAGAAAAACTAGGCCCCAAGAATCAATGGAATGACAATTGACTTGTTTCAATTAACAGATGAAACCTTAAATGCACTCACCAATCTATTCCAGGAAATTTGGAGGACAGCTGTGTGGCCAATGGATTGGACAAGGTATATATTTGTTCTTGTTCCCACTGAATGTGGAAACTGTTGAATAATATCATTAATATCACATGCAAGCAAAATACTTTGGAAGATCATTTTAAAATGCTAGAATTGTACATAGATAGGGAACTGTCAGAAGTTCAAGCAAGACTTAAAAGAGACCATGGCACCAGGGATATTATTTTTGATGTCAGACAGACCTGGCTGAAAGTAAAGAATGCCAGAAGAATGTCTATTTGTGCTTTATGGACTATGCAAAGGCATTTGACTCTGTGAGTCATAACAAATTGTGGTTGACATTGAGAAGGATTAGAATCCCAGAACGCTTAATTGCGCTTATGTGAAACCTATACTTGGATCAGGGGGCTATTGTGCAAACAGAGCAGGGGAACACTGTTGGTGTTAGATGCTGTTGAGTTGCCTGTGACTCATAGTGATCCTATGTACAAGAGCTCTGAATCCTGCTCAATCCTGAGCCAACTTTACTGTCTCTGACACATCTATCCCTATTACCTCAGTCACTGAGTCAATCCATCTCATTAAGGGTCTTCCTCTCTTGAGCTGTCTCTCCACCCTTCCAAGCATGACATCCCTCTCCATGGACTCTTCCCTCCTTGTAACATGTCTGAAGTATGTCAGACGAAACTTCAGAATCCTTGCCTCCAAGGAGCAGCCTGGTTTCACCTTCTCTAGGATGAACCTGTTTGTTCTAGCAGTCCATCAAAGACATTAATTCTCCTTCTATCTAGTTATTGTCCAGATTTCTGATAAATAGCACATAATTGAGAACACCAGGGCCTAGATAAAGTGCACCTTAGTCTCTAGACTGACATCTAGTACTGATTTTTTAGTAATCTGGAAATGTCTGTGACAGCAGATTTCCCCTGTGTAATTTGTCTTTTGATTTCCTGGCTGCTGGTACCAAGAGTGTTGATTGTAGCCAAGCAAACCGAAGCTGTTAACAATCTCAGTCTCTTCACCAACTATCATGATGCTGCCAATTGGCCAAGTGGTGAGAATCTTTTTTTTTATGTTGAGCTTCAGTCCTTATTGAAGGCTGCAGTCCTTGACCTTCTGCAGCAAGTGCTTCAGGTCCTCCTGTTTCAGCAATCAGGGTTGTGTCATCTGCATAACGCAGATTGTTGATGAGTCGTTTAAAATGAAGAAGAAAGTGTATCAGGGTTATATCCTTTCTCCGTACCTATGTAATATGAATGCTGAGCAAATTAATTGAGAAGCTGGACTCTATGAAGAGGTGTGTGGCAACAGGAATGGAGCGAGACTCACCAATAAACTGCATTATGCAGATAATACAGTCTCGCTGGCTGACAGTGAGCAGGACTTGAAGCATTTGTTGCAGAAGATGAAGAAATTCAGCCTTTGGTATGGATTGTATGTCAATGTCAAGAAAACAAAGGGGTTTTTTTGTTATTAACTTTTAATTGTGATTTTACTGAAGGTAAAGGATTGTATGTCAATGTCAAGAAAACAAAGGGGGTTTTTTGTTATTAACTTTTGTGATTTTACTGAAGGTTTACAAAGCAGTTTAGTTTCCCATTGAGAAATTCTTACACATTCTGATTTATGACATTTGTTGCAGTCCCTACCTTCCCTGCATGTCTGGGTTACATTAATTCTTCTTTCCTACTCTTTCCTGCCTTTGTGAGCTCCTCCTTAGGCAAATGCTGCTCTTTCGATCTTCAGTGGTGGATTGTACTAATAAATTCATTCTCCTTGGTTATTTTTTTTTAAATAGAATTTTTATATTGGTTTACTGACAAAGTTCGTATACACTGTTTTCACACCAGATCATTCCCATTTCTTTTACCCATCCCTTCCTCTACCCATCAAACTGTGCGACCATATAACTCCCCTGCCCAACCTCATCCCTCTGCTTCTATCTGCCTCTTCACCTTGGATCCTCATACATGGAAAACAGAAGATTCTTACCATTGGGCTGATAGGCAACATCATGATGGATGGAGAGGAGATTGAAATTGTCAACAGCTTCATCTTGCTTGGATCCACAATTAACACCCTTGGTACGAGCAGTCAAGAAATAAAGAGATTCATTGCACTAGGAAAATCTGCAGTTAAGGACTTCTCCAAATTACTGTGGAGTAATGATGTCAGTTTGAGGACTAAGGTGCATCTGATTTAGGCTCAAATCTTTCTGGTCACTTGCTATTTATCTGAGAGTTAGACGGTGAATACAGATGACAGAACAATAGATGCCTTTGAGTTGTGGTGTTTGTTGGAGAAGAGCAGTGAATAAATACCCTGTGGATGGCGACAAGAACAAAGAGATATTTGGAAAGGGTGTAGCTGGAATGCTCTTTGGAGGGAAAGATGAGGCTTCACATCACATTCTTTGGACTTGTTGCTAAGAGGGGCTATTTCTGGGAGAGGGACATGATGCTTGTAAGGGTGGAGAATTGGCAAAGGAGAGGAAGACCCTCAACCAGGGAGATTGACACAGTGACTGCAACAATGGGCTCTAGCGTGTCAGGAAGTATGAGGATGGCACAGGATAGGACAGGGTTCAGATCTGTTGTTAATAAGGGTCATTATGAATCATACTCAACTTTGATGGTACCTAACAACAACACACTGAATATATTTTTTCCCTTGCTGATGATTTAAGGTTCATTTTTATTTAAAATAAAAATTGAAGGGTAATTGATTAAGAAGTCAGTCCCTGCCTTGACAGTGGCACAGTTTGAACAGATTTTCAACTTGGAGGTGGTCCAGGGGGAAAACTATTAATACACTGAACATGCTGTGTACACATATTTTTTTGGCTTGATGATTTTTTTTCTTGCCACTAGGTTCCCTTTCTGACCCCCTTTTCAAATTATTATTCATTCACATTTTCATCCCTCCCCCTCCCCTACACCCACTTTTATGGCTACTGTCATACACATGGTTTCTAATTGTCCATTTCTTTCAGAATGTCCTTCCTGTCATCCATTCCAGTGCAGTGTTCATTATCTATTCTTTTCCAGCTGTTCTCTCCCCTCACCATCTCAATAACATTATTATAGTGGGATTATGCATTATTTCTCCATTTGTGACTGAGATATTTCACTCAGCAGAATGTCTTCTGGACTCCTCACTGTGTAGAGTTTTACATGTTCATTATTTTTCATTGCTGTGTAGTATTCCACTGTGTGAATGTATCATAGTTTCTCTATCCATTCTATTGCTGATGAGCACTTGAGCTATTTCCATCCATTTGCTCTTGTGAATCATGCTGTGGGTGTGCCTTCATCTGTTTGTGTCACAACTTTGATTTCTTTGTGGCATATTTCCAGTAGTAGGATGATAGCTGGGTCAAATGGTATTTCCATTCCCAACTTTCTGAGGAAGCACCAGACTGCCTTCCATAGTGGTTGTAGCAGAGCTCCTCTTTTTGCTGAGAGGGCTCATGGATCTCTGCGCACATGGCAGGAAACCACATTTCCATCTTCTCCATTGTTACCCTTGTGGAAAATGCATCAGTGCAAGTCACTGTGACAGTGACTGCCAAAGCCGAAGCACTGCCCAGTGCCAGAACTCCAAAAGGTTCAAGATACTGTGGCTGCAGTTTCCAGGCACAAAAGAGGGCTCTGCTTACCTGGCCACATAACCTCTTGTGCACTTCTATGCCCTCTCAGCAAGAGAAGTCATGCACATGCCCGAGGGAATCTGGTCTCGTTTCACTTCCTCCACATAAAGAACTTAGAACCTCAATATATTTATTTACCTTTTGCACACAAGGAATTACTTAGGAGTTACTGAAGTCAAGGGGAGCTCCAGAGCGTAGAACACAGGAACTTATGACTAAAGGTGGTGGGTCCGGTGGCTTGAACCCACCAGCAGGTCTACAGAAGAAAGATGGACAATCTCTTCCTATGAAATAAAGCCTCTAAAATATCTCTGGAGGGTCAGTGTTTTTTTTTAATTTAATACTGATTTATTTACTAAGTTCTAATAGATTGTTTTTCACACAAGATCCTTCCCATTTCCTTCACCACCCCAGCCACTGAATTGTGCAATCCTATGATTTAACACCTCCTAACCCCAGTGTTGACCCTTTAACTCGATGGCAATGAGTTTGAATTAAGTTGTGTTTTTTCAGTTTTCATTCAAGCCAAAAGGTGCTTCAGGGACAGTTGTCAGATTGTGAATTGAGAGCTGCATTTCTCAACTCTTTTTGCTCATATTTGAATAACTGGTGTCTGTTCTTAATGCATGTTTTAAGGTGTATTTTTATTTACAAAGTGAGATGATGTATCAGTTACAAACAGATACCTGATAATACCATTTTCATGAAAAAGTATATAAATATATTACAGGAAATTCTATGTAGTAAACATTAGAAATTGATACAAGTAAACATTTGCTACTTCTTTTTTCTATGCCAATATTATTGTCATTTTAAAGC
>NW_006399792.1:2123158-2127659 GCF_000299155.1 Elephantulus edwardii
GAATTGCTGGGTCAAATGGTATTTCTATTTGCAACTTTTGAGAAAGCACCATAACGCCTTCCACAGTGGTTGCACCATTTTACACTCTCACCAACAGTGAATAAGGATTCTAGTTTCTCCATAACCTCACCAGCATTTGTTGCGTTCTGTTCTGTTAAATTTTGCTGTTCTGACTGGGGTGAGATGATATCTCATAGTTGTTTTAATTTGCATCTCTCTTAGAGCTAGGGATTTTAAACATTTTTTCATGTGCTTGTTAGCCATCTGAATGTCTTCTTTGGTGAAGTGTCTGTTCATATCCTGTGCCCATTTTTCGATTGGATTATTTACCTTTATCTAATAGGTCTGTCTTGGAGAGAGTTGAAACTAAGTTTCTCCTTGGAGGCTAGGCTTTTGAATTTCTGTCTCACATACTTTGGGCATGTGGCCAGGAGATACTGGTCCTTAGAGAAGGATATCATGCTAAAAAGGGTGGAGGGACAGCACAGGAGAGGGAGACCCTGGATAAGATGGACTGGTAAGGTAACTGGGGCAATCATGATTGGTGTGTTGGAATCAGTGAGACAGGCTCAGGATATTGCAGGCTACAGACCTGTTATACATGGGTTCACTATGAGTCACAGGTGACTCAACAGCATATAAGAATGACACAACCAAATGCAACCACTAATTCATACATTAAAAGTTTAATTGGTTGGACTTTTGGGTAAGATGGCAGACTATGGAGATGGAAGCTCGAACCCTCTTCAACCAAGATACCAGAAAGCAAAGCTAGCAGAAATGGAGGCCAAACCTGGAACCGTGAGTTGAAAGGAAAAGATAAGAAAGTACTTGAAACACAAATGGAGAGAAGAAACTAACTGCAAACATCAAATGAGACTTACAGAAGACAACTATAGTCAGTGATCATGGCCATTTTGAAGAATAGCCTGGGTTGAAGGGAATCTCAGATTGTAAAGGCGTCCACACTGTGATCTGATGCCAAGAAAGCTGCTCCCCTATTCCTTGCTAAACTTTCCTCTTTTTTCCTGTTTCTTCACCCTTCTTTCTGTTCTGATTCTTCTTCCCTTTGTACGCTTGTCAGTTTTGGTTTTTCTATTTTCTTTTTTAAAATTTTTTTATTATCAGTTTCAGTGAAAATTTACAGAGACTTTGAATGTCTATTCATTCATTGTTGCACTTTTCTCCCTGCCCGCCCCTCCCCCGCAATACACTCCCCTCTTGGAAAAGCAAAAGAAAAATTCTTTCATTGTTTTACAAACTCAGGTCCACTCCACTATGCAGCCTTTGCTCTGGGCTCCTGTCATGACAAAAATACCTAATAACATTTCTTTTAAACAGTTCTCTCCCTCATCTGTTTCAATGCAGTATTCATTATTGAACCCATCTTTCTCAGTCTCCCCCCAACCCTGATGTCAGTTCTGTTTTACAACAGTAGCACCATGCAGTATTTTCCTTTTGTGACTGAGATACTTCACTCAGCATATTGTCCTCCAGGGTCACCCATTTTGAATACTATTGCACCAGGTCCTTGTTTTTCAATGCAGCATAGTATTCCATTTTGTGAATATACCACAGCTTCTCTATCCATTCGTTGATGGGCACTTAGATTGTTTCCAACTCCTTGCTATTGTGAACAAAGCTGCGATAAACATGAGTGTGCATATATCTGCTTGGATGTCAGTTATGGTCTCTTTGGGGTATATTCCCAGTAATGGAATTGCTGGATCAAATGGTATATCTATTTGCAACTTTTTGAGAAAGCGCCATACCGCTTTCCACAGGGGTTGCACCATTTTACATTCCCACCACCAGTGAATAAGGGTTCCAGTTTCTCCACAATCTGGCCAGCATTTGTTGCTTTCTGTTCTGTTAAATTTTGCTATTCTGACTGGGGTGCAGTGATATTTCATAGTTGTTTTGATGATTTTTCTACTTTCTTAAAACATTTGAATTGATATTAAAATATTATACAGATCAAGCCATATGGTTTTTTACTTTATCTAATAACAAAGCACCTTAAGCATTTTGAATTACCTAAAGTTGAATGGGAAAATGTTTTCTGTCTCTAGACTGGAAGATAGCTAGCTGTGTAGGGCTGTTCTTTTAATTTCTGGACTTAGTCTACGATGTGTACACAACTAGTCATTTAAAGCCAAGAAATCTGAGAGGCTATCTAGAAACCACAGAAGCAAACATATGTTTTGGAATTTTTTTAAAAAAATAACCAGGATAGTTAAGAAACATTTCTACTAATGACACCTACTGAAGTTTTGTTTTGGGAATAAACTTGTTTCTAATCCTGCAATTCTCAGGATCTTCTTTAAGAACGTGTAACTTTAGCTCTGCTTTGTAAATGTACGCTGTCAATTTCTCTGACCAATTTCTGCTGATGGAATGTAGGTGTCAGTGAGGTACTTTGCATTACAGGCTTCTCACAAAACCCCCAGCACCTTCTAGATAAAGGAGTGATAAAGGGCATTCCCAGGATGACTTTTGAGCTCCTGAAAGCTAGGAGAAGTGCTGCTCCACAGAGCGATCCAGCTGTTTAGAACTGTGAGATAAACTAGAAATAAAACCCAAGCAAACATTTCTATTGCCTTTGAGTCATTATATGGTTTGCATTTGTCCTTTATAATACTTAGGAACCCTGATGGACCATTGGGTAGGTAACACAGCAGCTAACAGGCTTGTGGTTGCAGTTTTCGCGTAAGAGGTTCGGAAGAAAGCCAAGGGAGCTCATATTCTGAAGGATCAGAGCCACTAACAATCCTATGGTCACCCACTTCCTCACTGCCATCAAGGGGGAACTCACAGCTGACCCCCTAGCAGGTTTTTGAACGACGGGAATTGAACGACAGGAGATTGCCCACCTGTCCTCCACCGATCTGCTGATGGATTCAAACTACCACTTGGTGGATTCGAATCAAAAGTGTGGTCTTTGGGTTAGTTAGCAGCGCAATGCCCTAATCTCTTCACCACCAGAGCTGTTCTATTCTGAAACACCGTGAGTTGGAACTGACTTGATAGCAACTGTGTGGCTTATTTATAATTTTTTTAAAAAAAAAACTGAACAGAAAAACAACTAAATATTACAAGCTGTGCATTATGCAATGTGTGTACAAGAGTGGAGCTACCTTTGTTCCTAACAGGTACTTCAGCTCTCTGCATGCCACCCCAGCCCTGTGGAGCCCATCTTCCTTTATAACCAGAGTGATTCTAGCAACAGCTGATCCCATGTGATGTTGAGAACCCCAGATTCCAGACGAGGGCAGTAATGTGTTTACTATATTAAAGTTTCCATTCAAGGTTTGTAAGCCTAAGCCAGTTTTCCCCACAGTGTCCACTTCCTGAGAGGAGCTCTGGTGGTGTTGTGGTTAAAATATCCCTGTGCCAACCACGAGGCTGGTGTTTGACCTCATTCGCTGTTCTGCGGTGAAGGATGAGGCAGGCTGCTTCTGTAAAGATTACAGGCTGGCAAACCCTCAGGGGGCACTTCAATCTGTTCTCTACTTGGATCCAAGTTAACAGCCGCGGGTTTGGGTTTGGGGTTCCATTTCCTAGCTACATTCTTTCCAGAAAAAGCATCCTCCTCCAGTTTTCCACGCCCCCCTTGGTGTCGACCTCAGAGGGTAGCTAATCATCTCCAGCTGCACTGGCTCCCAGAGCCTGTTTGTCTAGTTTCACAGTCCATGACACGAAAGCACGGCCTCCTAATTCCAGCTCCCTCAGAACACAAATTTCCAAATACTTTTTAAAGCAGTAGAACCAATTTTTCCTAAATGGAATTTTAAGCTACCACCCAATATATTAAAACTGCCCTTATTGAAGAGGAAATGCAGGTGGTAGTATTTTCTTGACAGAGTCTGAGCTGCTTCTGAGGTAAGGTTTCACCTGGTGAGCAAATACAGTACAGTGGAGTTTTAACTAGTTATTGAACCTAGCTCCCCATTCCACCCCCTGGTGCTCTCAGATACTCAAGAACGAAGGTTCTAGCAAACAATTGCACTTAGAAAAGAAATTCAAGTCAACTCAGCTCAGACCTGGAGCAATTCTGTGGAGGGACCATGCAGTCTCCTGGGAATACTCAGGTTGATTTCTTATCCTTTCGACTTGGCAGAACCAAATATAAACCAAAGGGTGATTTCTTTGACTATCCCCTCTGATCTGAGATATTCTGAAATCATGACCATGACCATGATTTGAGAATATTCTAACATTTCATCAAGGCTCACTGAGCTGAAACCATGTTTGGGGCATACTGGAGCTGACCTTAAGTACTGTCAGTATCTGACCTTCGTACCAGATCACGCAGAAGATCTACAAGGTTTCTGACAACAGCCCTGGTCCCTGTGGCTGGCAGGATGGGAACTGAAGGAAAGTTAATCAAGAGTCCCTGTCTTTTTTTTATGTATCGTTGGATTCTATTTGCCAGTATTTTATTTAGGATTTTTGCATCAATATTCATGAGAGATATTGGCCTATAGTTTTCTATTTTGGT
>NW_006399792.1:2141529-2153404 GCF_000299155.1 Elephantulus edwardii
TTGGGAGGTTTTGGAGAGGAAAGGAAAGGCTTCCAGAAGGCGGATCTTTTCACGTCATTTCCGAGGTGGCTCCTGCTCTTTGTGCTCTTCTTCAGCTTGAAGACGTGTCAGAACATAAAGGATAACTTGATAGCAGAAAATATATTGGTCCTGTAGGGTGGGAAGGAGAAAAGATTTTAATACGTAGTGATTATACATACTGCAGTCAGGGAATCAGGAGATATATAACGATGGGCAAGTCTGTAGTCAGGGACCTGTTTAAAATACGGAGGAGCAATGATGTCGGTTTGAAAACTAAGGTGTGCCTGATTCAGGTCACGTTCTTCTCAATCACCTGCCATGCATTAGAGAGCAGAACAATGAGTAAAGATGACAGAAGAGCTGATGCCTTTGAGTTGTGGTGCTGGGGAAGAGTATTGAATATCCCGTCGACTGCCAAAACACCAAACAGAAATATCCTGGAAAGGGTGTGGCCAGAGTGTTCCTTGGAGGCAAGGATGACAAACCTCTGTCTTTCATACTTTGGACATGTAGCTAGGAGAAGCTATTCCTGGGAAAGGGGTATTATGTTTGGAAAGGAGGGTCAGCAAAAAAGAGTAAGACCCCCAAAGAGACAGCAACTTCAGCAATGGATCCCAGTTGTCTCTGTGATAATGAGAACGGCATAGGGCAGGGCAGGTTTCAGAATGGCTATTCATAGGGTGGCAATGAGTCATACCCAACTTGATGATACCTAACAATAACAATAACAATAACAACAACAACAACATACCACTAGCAGAAGCAATGTTTGAGGAGTTTTGAAAATACGGAAAATTTTTATTTTATGATGAATCTAAGAACACCAACACATGTGCGCATAGAATAAAGAATGTAAGAACACTTTATAAAACACTAACCGTTCACTAGGAGCAAGGACACATGATCTTTTTGTTTCCTTTTTACTCATTTATATTTTAATGTTTCCACATCTTTGACTACTCTTTTATATCACATATAATCCATCAGCAAACCCACGCCACACAATGGCTTCTTCTTACTGGGTGTAAAGTTAGCACTCTAGTCTGGGATCTCTGTCACTTGCCATCTAAGTGGCCTGCCTGCCTTCAACCTTGCCCTCTCTCCTTAAATTGGTTTCATTCAACACAGCAGCTGGAGTTACCCCTAGAATGTGACCACATCACTCCATGCCGACAATCTTGTGTCGGCTCCCACTTCACATGGAGGCATCCCACTTCCTGGCCCTTCCTCTCCCCTCTGACCTCCTTTTCTCCCTCACTCCAGCACAGCCACACCATCTTGACCAGCCTTGAGTACACCCATGTTGAACGTCCATGCAGACGGTCTGCTCTGTCCAAAAGGTTCCTGCTTCAGTTGGCTACTTCCTTCACATATTTGCTCAAGTTTTAGTTGAGAAATAAAAACCATCAAATGAGAAGAAAATGGGAACTCCCCAAACCCCACCACTTACTGTCCCCAAGTGCCTTCTCCAGACTGAGCAATCCCAGCCTGCCCCTCTGCTTTCCAGTCAGAGCTGTGAATCCGTTCATTCTCAGGACATTTGTATGTGGGTATGAACTGCCAACTTTAAGTTAGCCACCCCTGGTATATCTCTTTTATAGACTCATACTAATTACATAGTAATACAGGCCGCTTTTCCCTCAAGATGATGCCCAGACTCTGTAATCTATTCAATGCAGATACTCTATTTCTTCATAAAAAAAGACAAACACTGTTCAAAGATAGTCTAGAATTATATACATTTTTCTGACTTAGCCCTCATCCTGAGGGAAAAAAAAATGCCCCTCACTGCAATAAATGTAGTTAGGTTAATGGGGTAACACTGAAATCCTCCAGAGAGAGGATTAAAGATCTGTTGTAACACAATGTGTAACAGAAACTTAACATTAATATTTTAGAAAATCCTCAGTAGAAGGTCCCCATCAAGTCTCACCTCTGTTTGAACCATTCCATGTCTTTGCAGTCTCATGCAGCGCACTAGGTCAGAGATATCAAACTGTCAAAACAAACAAAACGTCAGTGATGTAGAAAATGTAATCAAACTTGAACCCCAAACGGCTCATGAAGAATTCCGTTCCCCACTTTCCTTCTCTGACTAGTCCTCCTGGGAAAGTGTCCTGGATACAATTAGTTGATTCATTACTTTACTCACACTTTATGATCTTATTTATGATTTTCTAGGAACCAGAAAGTTTATTCTAATTAAAGTCTTCAACAGATCTCATGTCTTTGAAATTTGACTAGTATATAATACAATTAAAAAAAGCATGGTATATTCTTACAATGGATCACCACGCAGCAGTTTTCAGGAGCAAAAATTTCATAAAATATTATATAACATGGGAGAGGCTAGAGAGCACAATTGAGTGAACTAACTCAGTCTCATAAGGATAAATACTGAGTAAGACCATTATTGTAATAATAGAAGGGTAACTAGTAAGATGTCTATAAATGCCCAGAATGGGAAAGGGAAAGCAGGAAAGCTGAATTAAAAAAGGGGAAGGGAGGAAACATTAGGATGGAGTGGGAAGTTGAAGGAATAGGAAAGATTCAGAGGGGACTTGAAAAGACAGGGTAATAACAGTTGTAGGTCAACAGTATAAAATACAATGAGTATAAATGACTACATAATCATTCACAATGATTATACAGTCATATACAATGTAAATGAAAGATTGCATAAAATACAATGTTCAACTTGAACTTGCACATGAGAAATTGGTGGTCTGTTCCACAATTAGTCTCTGGCTTTATTTTGATAATGAACTTCTCCCTCAAAACTTTCTACAGATGTACTCAATTTTGCTGTGTAGTCCATCAAGTAAGGTTCAGGTGTATAGTCATTGTTTAAGTTTATAAAAAAAAAACACACACATCTACAATTAATAAACTGATTATGTAAAAACACCACAAAAATCCCAATTTTCATAAAAGAAACCCAGTACAAATGAATTATTCTAGCAAATCTATTAAAATAATTTTACAAAGCAAAACAAACCAAAACATTTCTCTTAAACTTTGTCATCAGGGGAAAAAGTTTTTATCTTTTAATTTTAACTGTTATTTAAATAAGGAGTTCAAAATAAGAGAAATAGGTTATTTGGTATTTGTAATTAAGTTACAGTATATATAATAGAGTATGATATGCACTACAGAATTTTGTTTAAAATACTGACTTTATGAAATCCTAGTAATGTTAAAATGGAATATTGATTAAGGGATTTTGTTCATATGATTTTTTAAAAAATTAAAGTAAAATAAATATAAGTTTGAAATATTACCTTATTTTTTTATATTAGTTTGCACATAAAATTTGTATAATTGTGTATCATTCATGTATACTGATTCACACATTGCTTTATTTACTTTGTGTTTCAATCACCCACACAATACATTTTATTTATAAAATTAATCATCACTGATCTATAAGTATGACTTTTTCTTTATTATGATCTATGTAGGTAGCCTACTGGTAAGAAGCTGTGCTGTAATCCTAAAGGCACAGAGTTTGAATCTCCTGGAAGAAGGATTGGCAATATCTGCTGTGTGCTTTACTGCTCCTGAAGAGTCAGCTATGGGTCCGTTTCCACTCAATGGCACACGACAACAATAGTAAGAGCAACATGATCTATATAGTCTTGAATAACACTGCCTATTACCCTTTTAAACACCTATTAAATTCTACACAGTAAGATAATGAAGGTATTCACACAAACTGGAAAATACCCAAGATTCCAACACATTATTAAAAAACTGGATTGTATTATTATTGTTAGGCACCACTGAGTCTAGGACGACTCACAGGGACCCTACAAATAAAAGATCTGAACCCTGTTCTATCCTGCACCATCCTCACACTTTCTGACACAAAAGAGCCCATTGCAGCAGCCACTGTGTCAAACCACCTGCTCAAGAGTCTTCCTCTCCTTCACCAACCCTCCACCCTTCCTAGCATCATGTCTTTCCCAAGGAATAGCTCCTCCTAGCAACATGTCTAAAGAATATGAAGTGAAGTCTCACCATTCCTGCCTCCCAAGATCACTCCGGCCAAACGCTTGTGCAGCCTGTATGTGTCATACTCACATCAAGATCCTGACTGATTAATCCCAGAACCACATCTATGCATATCAGGGTCCCCGAGCGTCCGATGCCCGCGCTGCAGTGAGTGATGATCGGGCCTGAGTGATGAATGTGCCTCATGTAAGAGATGAAGGTTAGCAGGTCGTCTGGCTGAGATGGGGTATCGTGGTCTGGCCAAGCAGTGAAATTCAGGTGAGAAATATGCCGCACTTCTCCTGTCTGAAATTATACAACGGAATAAGTGGTAAAGGTACAGTGTAGCATTCACATATAATTAAGTCTTATTTTATCCTTTCAAATTCCAACTTGCTGATTTTGAAAATAGAGGAGATAGAAAGATCTCATTAGGAAACATACATAGGACATTTACCAACACGGTTGTTAAATCCACATTTTGAATAATGGTAAAAATTTCTCTTTTTTAAACTCTCAAGACAAAATCATAAGAAAGTTTTTCTTGGCCTCACTTCAAGTGTTCTTCTATTTGAACTAAAAGCTAGCGTCATGTCAGTTGCCTATAAACCCAGTGTAATCAGTCCTATTAACTTTCAGACTCAAGCTCCCTTTCTCTTCCCTGTGGGCACTTCTCTCCAGCCACAACTGCCTCTTTGTGCACTCAGCACATTTCAACATCAGGGACCTACCACTTCCTGTTCCTTCTGACTGAAACCCCCACAAGAACCCTCCCTGGTTCACTCCTTAACTACCTCAGCATTTTTCCCCAGAGGCTATCTTCTCAGGCCTTCCCCAGCTCCCATTTGAAACAACAGCCTGTTGCTCACTCTCCCCTAATCAACTGCCTTTTCTTACTTCTTTTTCCCACAGCACTTATCAACAGCAGCATTTTCTCATATGAAACGAAGTAAAGCTCCGTTAGGTCAGAGATTCTGTTTGCTATGTTAAGTGTCAACTCACTTCGGCCTCTAACAGAATCTGAGTTCAACGAACATGCACTGAGTAAATGAATAAATCACTTGAGGAAGATACAACAATTGTACTGGGCAAATGGAAGCTGTTGTTAGGTGTCTTACAGGAGTCGACCATTACTTATAGTGGGTCTGTAAACACCAACTATCCCCATGTTCCCCTGCCCTATCCCCAGCTGTTCCGATGACCTCTGATATCATTGAACCCATTGCTACAGTCACTGTGTCAATTCTCCTGGTAGAGAATGAGGTACAATCTCTCATTCAAAGTAAAATCACTTATCAAAAATCATGAATCCTATAGAATTAAATTAATGGGCCTTATATCCAGGAAAGTAAAATCACTTTTTGGTTTTTTATTAAGCTATAGGAAACAACATCACTTATATCTAGTCAGAAGTATGTTTACTGGGTGGAGGAGGGTTGGAAATAGTCAAGATATACTCTCATCTAATTCAAGGCAGTAAGCTTATTCAGTGATTACGTGACTGCAGCAGGAATTGCATGAATGACAACTGTTTATCTATTCCAATATAGTTGCCTTATGAGGAAATACCTTCATGTTTTTAAGCAGCTTTACGGTGTTTATGTAAAAGTTTCAGCAGTAGCTGCTGAGTTATTTTTGTGGTATTTTTGACTAAAGGGCGATATTGACAATCATACTAAGTTATAATTTAATATATATTATATAATAGAGGAAACTTGTGAGCAGCATTTATGAAGTAGAAGGTGTTACATTTCAAATTTATACTAAATAAAAATGTAAAAAAAAATAGTGTCATTAGTTCCATTGTCTCTGACAAAAAAAAAGAAGCAGAAATCCACCGATGAAATCATGGTGAGAGTCCCTGGCCTGGTGTCCAGCGTCAGGGCTTCCAGGCTGAGTAAACAGGAAGGTAGAACTCACGTACCTGAATGTCTTCCAGGGTCATTGCTCTCACGACAAAGCCCTTGAGCTGCTGCATTCTGACGAGAGCCAGCCGGAGCCTGTCATTCACCATCGTTGTCTTGCCTAGCATATTAGGCCAATAGCGCTGGCATTTGATTTTTTCTCCTTCCACTTCCTGGGTCATCATGGCTATCACAGTGGATTTTTGTTCCCAAATCATCTGCCAGAAATCCCCAACAGTTGTTGGGAGAGGCCCTTGACAGGCAATGTAAACAAACTCCTCTTTCCCCACGGGGATCTTGATGAAGCTGGCGTTGATATATCCACCCTCATCTCCAAGAGGCACTCTGGTAGCGTCATCTGTAAAATCCCCCGAAAGAAAAGTTATCTACATCAATTTTTTAAAAATAAGAGTCTTACAAATAGGATAAGTCAAAGATCATGAGAACTTCCTCTGAACTACAGATGAGCTCACGCACATTTTAACAGAGGTATGTTTTTAACGTGGAGCCAGATGACTCTATATTTACTCACTTTACCAATGTTACAAGTATATTGAGCACATATTCAATTGGAAGCCAAATTAGTACTTACAAGGAAGTATATTTTTATATCTGTTCTTCCGTCTGTTTTCCTTTGTTTGTCCAATTAGACACTGATCCAGTGGCTTTAATTCTTGAAGATTCTGTAAGCAAAAAACATAGTTACTTTTATTCAAACAAGCAGTAATTCAGTAGTAATCGCAAATGCTTTACATGTGAAGGAGTCAAGGTAAATAAGCTTAAAATCCTAGCAATGATTTGGTAATTCAGTTGCTGAAAAATGCTGTTGTAAGTAGTTTAAATGGTGTGAGGCAAAATAACTTTGTGACATAAAATATTGTATATTCATTTTATAATAATGTTTTTATTGTATTTGGTGGAAATTTGCTCACAAATTAGGTTCCCATTTGGAATTAGTAATATTTCTCAGAACATGTCAACATTCTCTAAATGTATTCTGATTATTCCATTTTCAGTACTCTAGTTTGCCTATCTTCATATTTTCTGCTGCAAAGGAACACTTAAAAATGCTAGAGTAGGATGTCATGCTAAAGACTTAGGTGTATCTGACCCAGGCCAAAATAGTTTAATTGTTTCATAGGCTTGTGAAAGTTGACAACAAATAAGGAAGACCAAAGGATGCCTTTGAATTACGGTGTTATTGAAGAAAACTGCATCTACCATAGACTGGAGAAAGTGCAACCAGGGTGCTTTTTAGAAGGAAAGACTTTGGGCATGTTGTTTGTCAGGAGGGGCCAGAGTGTGAAGAAGAACACTATACTTGGAAATGCCAACAGTCAGCAGAAGAAAGGAAGACCTTTAATGACATGAATGGACACAGACTCTGCAACAGAGACCGTGAGGATGATGCAGGACTGGTGAAAGTTTTGTCCTGTTACACACAGGGTTGCTGAGTCAGTACTGTCTCAACTGCACCTAATGACCGTTTCCTTATCTCCTTTTTCTTTTTTTTAAGATCTGGAAGAAAACCTTCAATGAGCTGGACTGACACAGTGTCTGTAACAATGGGCTTGAACATGTCAGAGATTCTGAGGATGGCACAGAACAGGGCAAGGTTCCAGTTGGTTGTTCAGAATTTCTATGATTTGTAGTCTACCCAAAGGCATGTAACAACAATTAGGTTATTTCTTTAATGGAGCACTACACGTGTTAATAGTTCTGTTGGCATAGTCTACAGAGATCTACTTTATTAAGGACTGTGATGTAAGGTCTCTTAGGTAGTGACATTTGAAAACTGAGACCTTCAGAAGGAACCATATGAAACCATAAGATGAAGAATCAAAAAGAGAAAGCATGTTTTTTTAGCAACCATGAGCTTTAGTTTTCAAACTGATATAATGAGAATAAACCGATTATTTAATAATAACTAAGTGTAATGCACCTAGCACATAGCAGAAATACTTTTTTAGTATTTCTTTTTTTTAAAGGCAGTTTTTGTTTATAGTGATGACAAATTTGGTGATTATGGGTGATGGTAGTGCATATGATTAATGTAACTGGTATCATTAAGTGTATACAAGGAAAAGCATGGATTGGCAAGTGCTGTGTTATATATAAGGAACCCTAGTGACATAGTTAGTCCCTGTCCAAGAACTAATCCCTCCTTGCAACAAACCCAACGTATGTCAGACAGAGCGTCAAAATCCTTGCCTCCAAGGAGTAGCCTGGTTTCACCCTCTCCAGGATGAACCTGTTTGTTCTCCTGGGTAGGCGTGTGGGAAACTATAAGGTTAGCTCAGGATACAGCAGGGTTCAGAGCTGTTGTACAAAGGGTTGCTATGAGTGGTAAGCAACTTGATGGAACATAACAAAAACAACAACAGCAGTGACATATTGTGTAACATGGTAGGCTATGAATTGAAAGGTTCAACAGTTTGCAGTTGAGCAGTCTCTTTCTTTAAAGAAGGAAAGCAACAGAAACCAGTAGAAGGTTGCTATGACTTGGAAATGACTCACTGGTGTCGGTGTTATACATTTTATGGAGAAAAAAAAAAAAGAAGGTACATAGTTCTAATCAACCAGCTCTACTAAGAAAGAGGAGTATTCTCCTCCCATGCAGTTTACTGTCTCTGAGAACCCACTGGAGGGTCAACTATGAGTTGATTCCAACTCAAAGGTATAAAACAATAACAACAGCAACAATCTGAGAGCATCTGGTGTGGTCAGGATCTGGTCGAAAGTACATGAATGCATTACTCTTAGTGACTGGTCCCTGTTTCCTAAGGGCCTCCTTGTTACTTAGGAATATAGGACAGCTGAGTGTGTCTTGCCTACATACTTTGCTCTTTGGAGTCAGAAGTGACTCATAACTAGACCTTTCAGTGGGCTTTGAGAGGTTTTAAACTACATGGCAAGGGACTATTCATCTTTTACCCACAGAATAGCTGGTGGATTTGAACCTTGTACTGTTGGGCTGGCAGTACAGCTCCTTATCCACTAGACAACCGGGGCTCCCTTACACATATATGCATATGTTTTGCTGTTCTTAGGTGCAGTTAACTAGTGGAATGTACTTGCGGCAGTGAAAGGGCTGCGGGGGGATTGTGTACCAGGGAGGGAGTTTTTCTATTATTTTCAAAGAGAGAAGCAAACTGGGGGGGGGGCGGGGGGCAGAGAAGTGCAGCAATGAATGAATGGAAATCCAAAATCTCTGTAAATGTTCATTGAAATTATTAAAATAAAATAACAAAATAAAAATTAAAAACAACAACAAAAAAAAACCCCTCTATGAACAACAAGATCTGAGTCCTGCTGTCCTCTCCTGTGCCAGCCTCACAACCTCTGACACCCTCAAGCCCATTGCTGCAGTCACTATATCAATCCACCTGGTTGAGGGTCTTCCTCTCATATGCTATCCCTCCACCTTCCTGAGCATGATGTCATGCTCCAATGAAAAGCCTCTCTTAGCAACATGCCCAAAGTATGTAAGACGAAGCTTCATCATCTTTGCCTTCAAAGAGCATTCTGGCTGTACCTTCTCCAAGACATAGCTGGTTTTTTTGGCAGTCTATGGGATATTCAGCATGCTTCTCCAACACTACAATTCAAAGACATCAACTCTTCTATCATTCTTAGTCACTGTCCAACTCTCAGATGCATAGTCAGTGACTCAAAAGACCATGGCCTGAATCTTAATCATCAAACTGGCATCACTGCCTCAACAGTCTCCTTATAACCTGACTGCTAGTGCCAATTGTATTGATTGTGAATCCAAGTAAGATGAAGTTATTGACAGTTTCAATCTTTTCTCCATCTATCATGATGTTGCCCATTGGTCTAGTGGTGAGAATTTTGGTTTTCTCATCATTGAGATGCAATTAATATTGAATGCTATACTCTTTAATGTTCTGTAACAAGTGCTTCAAGTTTTCCTCACTTTAAGCGAGCAAGGTTGTGTCATCAGAATAACAAAAGTTATTGATGAGTCTCGAATTCTGCTGCTACATTCTTCTTCATAGAGTAGAGCTTCTTGAATATTGTGATCAGCATACAGATTAAATAGGTATGGAGAAAGGATACAACTCTGACACACACCTTTCATAATTTTAAACCATGTTGCTGCTCTGTTCACACAACAGCATCTTGTTGTAGGTAGAGCTGTCACAGGAGCACAATTAAGTGTTCTGGAATTCCCATTCTTCTCAATGCTAGCCATAATTTGTTATGATCCACACAGTTAAATGACTTTGCATAGTCATTAAAGCACAAATAGACATTCTTCTGGTATTTTTTCCTTTCCACCAGGATCCATCTGACATCAGCAATGATATTCTGGTGCTAGCTTGAACATCTGGCAGTTTTTTGCCTATGTACTCTTTTAGCTGTTTTTGAATGATTCTCAGCAGTATTTTTGCTTGTATGGGATATTAATAATAGTGTTTGATAATTTCCACATTTTGTTACATAACCTTTCTTAGGAATGGGAACAAACATGGCGATTTCCTCTAGCCCATAGGCCAGGCAGCTGTGCTCCAAATTTCCTGGCATAGACTGAAATGTCTTTAGTGTAGTTTGAATTTCTTCCTTTATCACCATATGGTATTTCCTGAAATATTTCAGTGTCATCTAATTTTATTTTTTTTAAGACAATGACTCTGTGTATTTCCTCCATCTTTTTTGATGTTTCCTCGATCATTCAACATTTTGCCCATAGCATCCCTAAGAATTGCAACTTGTGGCTTGAATTTGTTTTTCAGTTTTTCAGCTTGAGGAATGCTGAGTGAATTCTTTCCTTTTATTCTACAATTATAGGTCTCTGTACACTTTATTGTTTTGCCTTATCTTCCCAAACTGCCTTTTGAAATCTTCTGTTCAACTCTTGTTTCAGCATCTTCCCTTTGTTTTGATTTCTCAGTGCTCTAGTTCAGGTTTCAGGATCTCTTTTAATACTCATTTTGGTTTTTTCTTTTTCCTGTGTCTTTTTAGCGATGTTTTGTTCTCTTAATGAATGATATCCTCAATATTCTCTCATAAGTCATCTGGTTTTTGATCATTGGTGTTCAATGCTTCAAACCTATTCTTAAGATGCGCTATGTTAGCCTAAACGTTGGCTTCACCCCCTCCCCCCATTACAGTTAGTCCCCTTTGTTCTCCAGCTGCCTCAACTGCAGACACATGGTCTCGTGAATCATCAACATTTATGGGACTAGGATAAGTGAGAGAGTGCTTCCCACACTGAGCAGCAAGACTTGAGATGATCAAGACTTGAGGGAGAATGGAGCAAGATCCTATTGGCAAGACCTTGGTGATGGTGGTGGAGAGACTGTGGCATTCCTTTGGAGAAACTGTTGCAAGGTGTGACCTGGGGCTTTTGGATGTTTGAAAAAGGTGACTGACAAATGTTAGGAGGCAAACCTTGCTGGATGGCTTCTTGAATTTATGTTGCTGAACTGATCAGGACTTTTACTAAAACTAGACTTACTTTGTAAGATATTCTTTTCCTCCCTCACTCTCCAACTTACTTTCCTAATAAACTGCATTCTCAGCATTGTATCTGTTGAGCCTGTGAATCAACAATGAATAAACAAACTCCTTGCTACTGGTGTGGCTCTTGAGGCACCACGGGGCTGGGTTCTTTATTTGCTTTCTGCTCTACGGCATTGAGCAGCTGTGCTATTCTCATTCCCTCTGGCTCTTTCAGAGGGACACTTCTGGTCCCATTTTCTGTTTACCAGGCAAGATGATTACTAAATTCAGGTGGAATAGACTCAATTCATATTTTAATTCTTGAGGACTTCTTTTAATTTTCTTTAGCTTCAATTTGAACTTTGTTGTTGTGTTGTTATGTGCCATCAAGTCGCTTGCGACTCATAGTAACCCTGTGTACAACAGACCTAAACCCTTATCTATCCTGTGCCAATGGCACTGCCTCTGACAAACTCATCCTGATTACCCCA
>NW_006399792.1:2153849-2155482 GCF_000299155.1 Elephantulus edwardii
TTTAATTTCCTGGCTGCTGTTGCCAAGAGTGTTGACTGTGGAGCCAAGCAGACTAAAGTTTTTAACAATCTCAATCTCTTCACCATCCATCCTGATGCTGCCAATTGGTCCAGTGGTGAGAATCTTTGTCTTCTTGACATTGAGCCTAAATCCATATTGAAGGCTGCAGTCTTTGACCGTCTGCAACAAACGCTTCTAGTCCTATTCAGTTTCAGCAAGCAGGGTTGTATCGTCTGCATAACGCAGATTGTTGATAGGTCTTCCACCAATCCTGATGCCACACCTCTCCTCACAGAACCCAGCCTTTCGGATAATCTGTTCTCCATACAGGTTGAAAAGGTATGGAGATAGGACACTTCCCTGACATATGCCCTTCCCAATTTTGAACAATGCAGTGTTTCCTTGAGTGTTCTGATGACTGCCTCTTGCATACAAATAATTGATGGTCTGTTCCATGAGCACCTGGTCTGGTTTTGACTGGTGATATTGATCTTTGTCAACCATTTCTTCCACAGATGTAGTCAATCTGATACCTATGCAGTCCATCTGGTGACGACCATGTGTAAAGTCAGCAATTTTTTTTTAAAGGCACACGAATGAACAAATCACTGAATATACAATATTTGATCATTCTATTTCTGGCCTCATTTTGGTCACCAAGTCCATACTTTCCAACTACGCTTCCTTCTTTATTGTATTGAATTTTTGCATTCCAATCGCAGTTACCATTAACACATCTTGATTGCATGTTTGATCAATTCTGAACCACAAGATTTGATAAAAATCTTCTATTTCCTCCTTTTGGTTTTAGCCTTTGGTGTGTGTTGTTGTTGTTTTGTGCTACTGAGTCATCTCTGACTTAAAGTGACTCTACACACACTAGCTCTGAATCTTGCCCTATTTAGAGCTAATATCATCGTCTCCAACAGACCCAATCCCACCTCTCCAGTCACTGAGTCAATCCAGCTCATCCTGGGTCTTCCTCTCCTTCATTGTCTCTCCACCCTTCCAAGCATTATGTCCCTCTCCATGGACTGGTCCCTCCTGGCCATGTGCCTAGAATATGTGTGATGGAGTTTCAAAATCTTTGCCTCCAAGGAGAAGCCCAGTTTCACCCTCTCCAATACAGACCTGTTTGTTCTCCTGGTAGTCCACAGTATGTTCAACACTGTCTCCAGCACCACAACTCAAAGGCATTGATACTTTTTCTATCACCTTTAGTTATTGTCCAAATCATGGATGCACAGCAAGTAACTGCAAAAACCCTGGCCTAGATCAGGTGCACCTTAGTCTCCTGACTGACATTGTTGCTCTTCAGTACTCTACAGAGCTCCCCGACAGCAGACTTTCCCAATAAAATTTGTCTTTGATTTCTTGATTGCTCATGCCAAGAGTGTTGGTTGTGGAACAAAGCAATCTGAAGTTACCAACAATCTCAATGTCTTCTCCATCCATCATGAAGCTACTACTCAATGGCTGGTGCATATATTTAAATAACAATAATATTAACAGGTCTTCTTTTTATATGTGTGGATGGTATCCTATCATTCACAATATTGTACATCAGGAGAGAACTTGAAATTGTCTTTTTAACCGTTGGGGAAAATACATACACACACATATATAAATATAT
>NW_006399792.1:2155582-2162226 GCF_000299155.1 Elephantulus edwardii
CTTGCATATGATATTAGATATATATGCTATTGTTGTTATTATGTGCTGTTGAGTTATCTGAGACTCATAGCAATCCTATGTACAATAGTTCTGAAGCTTGCCCTATCGTGAGCCAGTCTCACTGACTCCTATACACCTATCCCTATTGCCCTAGTTACTGTATCAATCCATCTCATTTAGGATCTTCCTCTCCTTTGCTGTCCCTCCACCATTCCAAGCCCTTCTCCAAGGATCAGTCCCTCCTGAACACATACTAAAAGTATGTCAGACAGAGCTTCAGAATCCTAGCCTCCAAGGAGAAACTTAGTCTCACCCTCTCCAAAACAGACCTAATAGCTTTCCTGTTGGCCCATGATATATTCAAGACTCTTCTCCAGCACCACAACTCAAAGGCATCAATTATTCTTCTGTCATCATTAGTCTTTATCTAGCCCTCTGATGTACAGCAAGTAACTGCTAGGACCATGGCCTGGATCAGAAACACATTAGTCTCCAAACTGACATCAACAACCTATGTTATGCCGATGACACAACCTTGCTTGCTGAAACTGAGGGGGATCTGAAGCACTTGCTGCAGAAGGTCAAGGGCTGTAGTCTTCAATATGGATTGAAGCTCAACATCAAGGAGACAAAGATTCTCACCAATGGGCCAGCTGACAGCTCCATGTTAGATGGAGAAGAGACTGAGGTTGTAAACAGTTACAGCTTGCTTGGCTCTACAATCAACACTCTTGGCACCAGTAGTCAGGAAATCAAAAGACAAACTATATTAGGTAAATCTACTGTCAGGGACCTTTCCAGAGGACTGAAAAGCCATGATAGATGTGTGTGTGTGTGTATGTGTGTGTGTATACACACAATTTTTTTTTACAAAATAGTAAGTCAAGAACAAGTTAGAAGCCAAAAGAAGCTCAAAAAGTAAGTTAGCAAGTAGACTGTTTGAAAGAAAGGAGCAAGACAAACCCCAAACCAGTGATACTGTTTCTCTTTTGCCCAGTGGCAAGTATGGACCATATAAGCAAGACCACTGGAGCAAGGATTCTATACCATTGCTGATTTGTATATGCATTAAATTAGAAACTGCTAATGAGGAACCACATCTGTTGGTGTTGTTGGGTGTCATTGAGCCAACTACAATGCACAAAGCCTCTATCAGCAGCAGATTGGCACCTTACGCTATCCTTCACCATCTTCCTAATCCCTGTCATACTCGACAGCATCATTACAGTCACTGTGTTAATCCATTGTGTTAAGCATTTTCCTTTCTTTCTCTGCCCTCCCACTTTTCCTAGCATGTCACCTTTTTGCCCCTTCTGATAACATGCTCAAGTATGTGAGACCAAGTCTCATGATCCTTTGCCTCTGAGGAGCACCCTGGTTGCATTTCTTCCAAGACAGACTTGTTTATGGCAGTTCATGGGATATTCAGTACTGTGTTCCCGCACCACAATTCAAAGGTATTAATTGTTCTGTCATCTTTATTCAATGTCCAACTTTCAGATGCATATGAAGTAGTTTGGATAACATATACCTTAGTCTTTAAACAACTAAAAATAATTTCAAGAATAGGGTTGAGGCATTGAATAGTAATAACTGAAGACCGGATAATTGTGAGATAACATCAAGGATATCATACAGGAAGAGGACAAAAAGTCATTACATAGAACAGAGGAGAAATAAAAGATCAAAATGGTTGTGGCAAAGATTCTATTTCAAGGAATCCTCTTTTCAATCACTGGCTATACATCTGCAAGCCAAATAATGAAAGAGAAAAAAAAAATTGAGGTCTTTGAGTTGTGGTACTGGAGAAGAGAACTAAATATCCCATGGGCGACCAACATAACAAACAGGTATGTCTTGGAGAAGGGTCAGCCAGAATGCCCCTCAGAGGCAAGAATGGAAAGCTATGCCTCACATACTTTGGGCATGTTGTTAGGAGGGGCTAAGTCTTAGAAAAGGACATCACACTTGGAAAGGTGGAGGGTCAGTGTCAGAGAGAAAGATCCTTGACAAAAGATTACACAGTGACTGTAGCAATGTGCTCAAGTGTGTCGGAGATGATGAGGATGGCGCAGGATAGCTCAGGTTTCAGGTCTATTGTTTCAGGGTTGCTATCAAGCACAATCAACTCAATGGCACATAGCAACAATGATAACAACAACATTTAAATAGGTATCTTTGCTCTTGAGCACTACTGAAAGGTCCTTAACGGCAGATTTTCCCAATACAACATGTCTTTTGATTTCTTGCTGCTACCAGGAATGTTAACTATGGACCCAAGAAAAATGAAACAGAACCTAATAAAGCTTTATCTGATGATGGGTTTATTTTACACTTTTCTATCCCTATACACCTCAAATAGAATTGTTAAAATTTTCAGAATTTCTAACCTGGGGCAAATACAGGTCCATGTTCTTTATTTTGGGGGGAAACCTCCTCCATCAGAAACCACTTACCTCTAGCTCCTTGGAAGGAATTCCTTGATCCAATAAACCCCGCAACATTCGAATGACGGACTTCAACTTGGCACCAGTGTATTTACCCGAGGGAAGCACTTTGATGATGGGGAGTGCAGCAAGCTCCTCGTTTGTCAGAAAGGGATGATCTAACAAGAAGACATTTAAATTTGTTTTTAAATATGTGAGGTAAAAGATAGATGCTTCAGAGACTCCATATGGATGATGCCAGGAACACCGATCTTTCCTGACTGCCTGCCTTTGGCACCAAGAACATTTCTCTTGGACCCAGGTGCATGGTGATAGACAGATGGAACATTTCCTTTCAGTCCTTTAGAAGGTAAAAGACACAAGTGACGACTGTGGTGTCAACAGGTCTCATTTAGTACTTGTAGGGAAAGTAGGAGTACTGGTGGCATTGCATGCTAAGCATTGAGCTACTAACTGAAAAAAGGTTGGTGGTTCGAATACATGAGCAGCCTTGTGAGAGAAAAATGTGGTAGTCTGTTCTTTTTAAGATATACAGCTTTGGAAACCCTATGTGGCAGGTCTACTCTGTCTTCTGGGGATGCTATGACTTAGAAGCAAATAGATGGCAGTGATTTTAGTATAGGAACTGCTTATGTTAGAGGACTTATTATTTTAGAGAAGAAAATAAAACACAGATCAAGAATTTTTTATTATTACTTGTGCAAGTGTGAAGGAACGTTGGGTATGTAGCGATTAAGCATTGAGCTGCTAACTGAAGAGTCAGTGGCTCGAATCCATTAGGTGTCCGCAAGACAAAGATGTGGCAGTCTACTTCTGTAATGATTGCAACCTTTACTGAACCCTCAGAAGATCATTCTACTAGGGCTGATATGTGTTGGAATCAGCTGGACAGCAATGGGTTTGAAGCTAGTGGCAAGCGTAGTTTTAATCATGTCAATGTGCTGAGTGAGGCATTTTTATGACGTAGTTACTATTGTAGACAACAGAGTGTTAGGCTCTGCAAGGAGTACAAAGGGGTGCGAGGCACCTCAAGAAGATTATATCTGATCTTGTTGTTGTTGTTACGTGCCGTCAAGTCGTTTGCGACTCATAGCGACCCTACGTACAACAGCCCTAAACTCTGCTCTGTCCTGTGCCAATCTCATTGCCACTGACACACCCATCCCGATTACCCCAGTCACTGAATCAATCCACCTCATAGAGGGTCTTCCCCTCCTGTGCTGTCCCTCTACTCTACCCAGCATGATGTCCCTCTCTAAAGACCTGTCTCTCCTTATAACATGTCCAAAGTATGTCAGAAGAAGCCCCAGAATCCTTGCCTCCAAGGAGTAGCCTGGTTTAATCCTCTCTACAATGAATCTGTTTGTTTTCTTGGCAGTCCCTGGTACAGTCAATACTCTTCTCCAGCACCACAGCTCAAAGGCGTCAATTCTCCTTCTATCCTCCCTAGTCATTGTCCAACTCTCTGATGCATAACAAGTGATTGCAAAAACCATGGCCTGTATCAGGCAGACCTTGGTCTCCAGAGAGACACTGTTGCTCTTGAGTATTTTGGAGAGGTCCCTAACCGCAGACTTTGCCTTCGCAATACGTTTTTTGATTTCCTGGCTACTGGTGCCAAGAGTGTTAACCGTGGAGCCGAGCAAACTGAAGCTGTGAACAATCTCTATCTCTTCCCCATTCATCCTGATGCTACCGATTGGTCCAGTGGTGCGAATTTTTGTATTCTTGACATTGAGCCTCAGTACATACTGAAGGCTGCAGTCCTTGACCCTCTGCAGTAAGTGCTGATCTAAATTAGAGAAATCACTCATCTCACTGTGTAAACTGTGAATGTTTACAGAATGAAGTGTTAGTACAAGAGGCGTTCAAAGGCATAGCAGATGACTACGGGTGATGGGAGTCAGAAAGTACCACTGATACAGACACTAAGAGCTTACCTAAACCAAAAAAGGTGATTGCTTCAATAATTAAGAATTCAAAGACAAAACTATGCTCTTCCATTGCTCTAGTATAAAACTTCCTTATAAGAAATAAGAAGAATGAAATACTGGACGCTCTTAAGAAAATTTCCAAAATTTGAGATTCAAGGGTAACAAACCACCAGCTCTGAACTAGCTATGCTACCTATTTTACTCAAAATAAAACTTTCTTTTTTTCTTTTTCTTTTGTAATGGTTGTGGAAATTTGTTGATGGTTTCAGTTGGGGTTCTTTTCTATTTTCTATTGCATCCACTTCCTAAACAACATGCCTCCAGAAACTCTATGAACTTTGATAAATGTCGATAGTTATAGCAAGGCTTCAGGCCTTTTGTTCATAGGGTCACTATGAGTCATGCTCAACTCGAAGACAATCAACAACAAACACAAAAATGATTGGGACTGTGTCTCCATTTAAAGTATTGATACATTTCTTCATACGTCTTCCTCTAAGTCACTGAGAATTTTACAATTATGCAAATATCTGATGCATGGATGAAGATATTTTGCAAAAAACAAAAAAGAAATACACATTTAGTGAACTTATTTTCCCCTTCCACTCTTTTTGATGATTCAACACTTGCCTTTAATGGAATCTTCATGATCTGTTGTCTCTATCGGCAACTCAACACTTCCCCATGTGATTTCATCATCATCAATGTTTCTTTCTTGTGGCTTCTGAATGATACTATAACAACAGCAAAAAAGATCTGTAATATATTCTTCAGTTTTATTGCACATATTTATACCCATGATCTATTTATTTTCTCTCTAATTCCAGCATTTTAAAAGAGGCTATCTGATTTAAAAAACAAAACAAAACAACACACCACCAAAACCCACCACAATTCTTAAAATTTACTGGTAGACATAAATTGAACTGAGGTCCAAAACAGTTTAATACAGTTTTAAATCTAACCCCGAACAGATCTGACATTGTTAAACTCAGAGTGAAGGTGTCCTTTTGAGTATGGAAAAGGTGGTGGTTCCTTTTCCACCCTTCAACATGGAAGTGATTAAAAGTGTGACAGTGTATAATTCGGTCTCTTTGGAGCAGCGGCCTAGCATTATATTTAAAGAAATTACTATTAATGGATGTCAGTGTTTTGCTAAAATCAGTGGCCAGGACATTTTTGACTTAGGTGCTCATTGAAAGCAATGGAACTCAGCAAAAGTCCCCACTATCTAGGGTGCAAAGCAGAGGCTGTCCCTCTGTTAAGGCAGTAGCTACAAAAGATTAAAATCACAGGGGAACAGTGTGTTAAGGTGAGATGAAGAAAAGATTATGTAGAAGTTTGAAAACGTTTTCATTTCCTGATAATCATAATCAGTGGAAAGAACAGTATTTTTGCATGATAAGATTAGTACTTAACATTAAAGTGGGGCATGTACTAATTCTCCCAAATCATCAATAATAGTGTAGCGATTATGCTGCTTTTACTGTAGATTTTTCTCCTGTTTTGACAAATTGTGGGTTACAATTAACATTGACTTTTAAGTCTTGCATCTATGAAGTTCAATTTTCTCTTCCAGTAAGTATTCTTTGTCTGCAAGGATAGATTTTGACAGTCTTCCAACAAGCATTAAGCTTTTTCATATTCTTTCAAATAGATGCCTTCACCATATGAACAAACATTAATTTATTTTGTCTCTATTATGGTCTTTTGCTCCATAAATGACATTAAAATGAATTTTCTAATAGAAATGTCTTTGCACATGTGTAAGGGTGAGCAATTCTGGGATGTAACATTGCTAAGTTGAAGGGTATTTCCTTGAATGCAAAATATCATTTTGTTATTTTTACATTAAGAAAGAAAATACCAACAGTTATAGGACTTCTCCTGGCTTTAGGAGTGATTAAGTATTAAAAAAAAAGTGTGTGAAAATTAGTAAAATAAACAATATGTTCTTAAGAGCCATCTGAAATGGATGATACCAATTTAACCTTTTTTAAAATTTAAATTTATTATTAATTTCAGTAAAAATTTACAGAGACTTTGGATTTCCATTCATTCATTGTTGCACATTTCTCCCCTCCCAAGCCTCCTCCCCAGAACACTCCCCTCTTGGAAAAGTAAAAGAAAAATTATTTCATTGTTTTACAAACCCTCCCCCAGGTCCACTCCACCATGTAGCCATTGCCCTAGACTCCTGTCATGACAGAAATACCTAGTCACATATCTCTTTTAAACAGTTTTCTCCCTCATCTGTTTCAGT
>NW_006399792.1:2162919-2195915 GCF_000299155.1 Elephantulus edwardii
AATACTTTTTCCCAGTCACTGGCTTCCCTTTTTACCCTGTTGGAGAAGCTTTTGGATGTGCATAGGGATTTGAGTCTTAGAAGATCCCATTCATCTACTTTATCTTCTCCTGATCGTGGGCAATTTATCCTTCTTGCTTTGTCTTTTCTCAAACAATGTGGAAAAGACAGCTGCTTTTCTGATATTTATTAAGTATAAAACTGTATGTCTTTTCCCCTTAGTTTATTCCCTCTTATATTTATTCATTGTATGCCTTTTAAAATTAATAACATGTATTCATTTTTGAAAATAACATGTATCCTAATGTCTAAGTTTACACAGCCAAGTATTTATTGTTAAGCCTTTTGAGCTAGGTTGTTGTTGCTATCTTTTCTTCCTTGGTGGAGAGAATACTGCTTTTGGGGGAAATATTCTAATGCATTTTTACAATGTACCTAGACCCTTCAAATAACAAAATTTTTTAAAAATTAAATATTTTGCTAAAGTACCCATAATATATTTAAAAAGGATAATAAGAAAGTCCCATAGTATATTAAAAAAGGACAGCTATTAATATTTAAAAGAAGCTCTCAGAGGACAACTAAAGAAAGAATATGTTAGCTACTTTATAAATATTCTTACTTTTCACTTAATACTTTTTCTTCACAATATTCTTCACAGCCATTTATTTTGGTGGTCTACAATAAAGAAAATAAAAAAAACCCAAATCAGCTCAATGCAATAAATATTGAACACATAATGCTCAAGTATTTTTGTTTCTGATTTACATATCATAAAAACACATGTGACATTTAATCAACACATTCCAAACTGAGGCAATTACAGTGGTCCATGTATTTTTTTAAAAAAAACTAGTTCTATTTATTCACCTTCACATTAATTTTGTGTTTTATTTCTTTTATAAGGAATTCTAGAAGAAATACAGTAAGGAGAAAGCAAAACAAAAACGTTTTTCTTTTGCAATACTTCCCAAGTATTTAACTACCTTCACAAGACAATGAGACAAAGAAAACAGCAATAATAAAAACTAAGTTTCTAACTATGTGTCTACAGGAAATCAAAAGACGAATTGCTTTGGGAAAATCTGCTGTCATGGACCTCTCCAGAGTGCTGAAGAACAATGATGTCAGTCTAGAGATAAAGGTGTCCCTAATCCAGGCCATTATCTTCTCAATTATTTGTTATGCTTCAGAGAGTTGGACAATGACTAAGCATGACAGAAGAAGAATAGATGCCTTTGAGTTGTGGAGCTGGAGAAGAGTTTTGAACATACCATGAACTGCAAAGAAAACAAACAGGTCTGTCTCAAAGAAAGTGAAACCAAGTCTCTTCTTGGGGGCTAGGATTTTGAAACTCTGCCTCACTTATTTTGGGCATGTGGCCAGGAGAGATTGGTCCTTGGAGAAGGACATCATGCTTTGAAGGGTGGAGGGACAGTGCAGAAGAGGAAGACCCAGTATGAGATGGACTCTGATACAGTGACTGGGGCAATAGGGACTGGGGTGTCAGAATTAGTGAGGCTGGCTCAGGAAGGGGAAGGATTCAATTCTACTGTACACAGGGTCACTATGCATTGCAGGCAACTCAATCAATAACATTCTAAGACAGGTTTGGAAGCTGGAGTGGCATTTACTTCCTAAACAACATGCCTCCGGCAACTCTATGAACTTTGATAAATGTTGATAGTTGTAGAGGGGCTTCAGGACTTTTGTTCATAGGGTAACTATGAGTCGTGTTCAACTCGAAGGCAGTGAACAATGACAATAGATATCTATATCTTCATATATATAATAACAAATTTTAAGTATCCTATAATAGTAGTTACTTCAGATAGAAGTATAGAATGAGTAGAAAAAGATGTATATGTAAATATTTCTGTTTAAAATACTTTTTTACAATGAAGATATAATATTCAATGTAAGTTTATTGAGGTTTTAAGAAAAATATGATAATTTAAGAAAAAAATGTAGTTGAAATGAAAAGTAAAGATTACTTATTTGCAAAGTTGAAAGAAATTTTAGAACATTTATTTTAAAGAGTATCTTCAGTATCACTTTTAATTACAAAAATAGAATTAATTTACAAAACTAAAATGTAAGTATGACTTTTAGAACATTTAGAAAGACTTTTTGGAAAGAATTTATTGTGAGGTTGTTAACAATTTCAGCTTGCTCGGATCCACAATCAACACTTTCGGTGCCAGCAGTCAAAAAATTAAACAATGAATTGCTTTGGGGAAAAAGGTTATCAGAGACCTCTCCAAAGTGCTAAAAAGCAACTATGTCAGCCTGAAGACTATGGTGTGCTTGATTTAGGCCACGGTCTTCTCAATTACTTGGTATGCATCAAAGAACTGGACAATGACTAGGGTTGAAAGAAGAACTGATGATTTGACTTGTGGTGCTGGTGAACAGTATGCTAAGAGAACAGATAGGTTATCTTGGAGAGGGTGACACCAAGTGTTTACTTGGAGGCTAGGATTTTGAAACTCTATTTCACATACTTAGAGCACATGGCAAGGAGAGACTAATCCTTGGAAAAGGACATCATGCTCGGAAGGGTAGAAGGACAGTGTAGGAGAGGAAGATCTCAGATCTCATCCAGGAGATGAGATGGATTGATACTGTAACTGGGACAATGGGGCTAGATGTGTGGGAGTCAGTGAAATTGGCTCAGGATAGGGCAGATTTCAGAGCTGTTATGTCTAGGATTACTATGAGTCGCAGTCAACTTGATGGTACATAACAACAGCAGACACAAATCTCACAAGCATTGAGGACTCTCCTTCATAGGGTCGCTATGAGTTGCCTGCGACTCGACAGCATCTAACAACAATATATTCACACACACACACACACACACACACACACACACACACACACATTATCTTGATAAAACTTTAGAAATGATTCTTTCACTGGAATAATTTAATGTGGCAAATGAAACTAATTTCTATTTTTTCTTTAAGTGTAAATTTTTAGTAAAATAAGCACAAATCTCTAGTAATTTTCATTTCTGGTTAAAACATAATTCACTGAAACAGGGATCCTAGTTTGTCTACGTAGGCATTATCCATCCTTACATCAGAAAGATCATCAGGCAAAGGCGAGCCATCACAGTCTGTGTCTTCTGCTCTCTCTTCTGACAACTCTCCATTGGTTTTCAATGCATCTGTGAAAGATAAACATCACAAAGGCAGTTAATAAAACAACTAAGTCAGGAGGGAGCACTGGTGCCTCAGTGGTAAGGAGATGTACTGCCAGCCTGAAGACATGTCGTTCAAATTCACTAGCTGTTCTGTGGAAGAAAGATGGATAACTTCCTCCTATGTGATTTACACCCTCCAAAAATCTGCTAGGAGGGTCAACTATGGGTTGGATCTGACTCAAAGGCACATAATAACTAGAACGAAGTCAGTAGGAAAATTTTTTTCGTTTATCTCCTAAGTAAGGACAAATATTTAAAAAGAGTTCCAATGTTCTAATTAATAAAAAGTAGAAATAAAAGGCATGAGAAACACATTTCTTTTATATATATATTTGAGCAACAAATGTCTATGAATTTATCCATGAAAAGGATTGTTTCAAGTACTGCTCAGTATCAACTGAGGGAAAATATTTAGTACAAAACTTTTAAAAGTTAGGCCTGATATTAGTGACACACTGACGTGCGAATAATAGGGCGACCCACTCATAATTAAGGACCACTAGTGGCACAGTGTGGTGACTAAGTAGTAAAGAGTTACACTGTAAACCGAAAAACATGTGGTTCGAATTCACCAGCTGCTCCATGGGAGAAAGCTGGACAATCTGTGATTTATTCTGAAAACCTGCTGGAGGGTCAGCTATGGGATAATTCTAATTTGACAGTAGACAGCAACAGTAATAACTGCACTGTGGTGAAGGCATTCAGCTGCTAATAAAAAAACCGAGATCTCTGAACCCACAGGTGCTCCTAAGAAGAACGATGTGGAGTCTGCTTCTGCCAAAATTCATCACCGTGGAAATGCCCAAGGCATAAATCTAGGATGTCCTTTTTAGAAAATAAGAAATGAAATAAAAAACTTGGCATTTATTACCAACCAATGAAGAACAAAGGAGCTTTGGTGGCCTGGCCTAGTGGTAAGGAGCTGGGCTGCCAACTGGAAGGTATGTGGTTTAAATCCACCATCTGCTCTGCTGGAGAAAGATGAGGAATCCTCTCCTGTGTGTGTGATTTACTGCCTTTTGAAAACCTGCAAGAGGGTCAGCTATGGGTTGGTTCCCATAACAACAATATAACAACAATGAGGAACAGAGAAAGTCACTAATACACTTTATATTTGCTCCAAAATGTTCTCTAGAGACGTCATGGTTTTTCTTAGTATACCCACTTAGCATTCCCAGCCCTCTCCTACCTGGAACTGAGGCATCTTCTGCTGCATGATTTTGGTTTAAAAGATTCTGCGCCTCTTCATCCACCACGTCCAGCAGAGACTGGATCACTTCAGCTTCTTGAGGATCATCATAAATATCATCTTCGTGTACTTCAGGTTCTTAAAAAAATAACGTACATGGGATTTTACTTTAAAAGTGTTCATATGTGCAAGAGACACGATTGTCAAGCAGAATATGCTAGGTCTCCTCACACTGTAGGCATCTTGCTTTAAAAAGGAGGGAGCCCTGGTGGCAGAGTGGTTAAAGACTTGAAATCATTAACTCCTGAGCAACTCAGCAGGAGAGATGTAGTACTCCCTGTGTCTATAATAATTCACACTCAAAAACTCAAACCGCCTGCCACTGAGCTGATTCTGAGGCACAACGACCTTCCACAGCGGTTTTGAGCCTGTGCATCTTGATAAGGGAGCTCTGGTGGCCTAGTGGTAAAGAGATGCACTGGCAATCTAAAGGTACACAGTTCAAATGGACCAGATGCTTTGTGGGAGAAAGATGGGCAATCTCCTCCCGTGTGATTTATGCCTCTGAAAACCTGCTGGAGGGTCAGCTATGGGCTGATTCTGACTTGAAGGTACACAACAGCATCTTAAAAGGATTAGACTGTCCCTTTTTATTTCCTGCAGAATCACTGGTAATTTCAAATCTCTTTCAAAAAGAGGGGTGCTGCCTCTTGATTCACATCTTGGGAAATCTTATAGGGGAGTTCTACTGGACCGCAAGGAGTTAAAACCAGCTTAATGGCAGTGGGGTAATTATACCTTGAAAAGCAGCCATGGTGGAAAAGCTGTTTATATTAGTAAGTCCAAGTCTTTTTTAAAAAATGAGTAATTCAATAACTAGTTTGCTGCTAAAATTAAAGGCAACACAGTCTAACAGTAGCTTGTAAAGAGTAAATAAAAATTGGTGCTACTTATCTTTCTTTTCATTTTCCCATATTATTTTACCGAATTCGTGGTTAAAGTTCATATACCAAGTTAGGCGCCCATTTACTTGATGATGCTATCATAGTGTTATCTCTAATTATGTGCAGTTCGTTCTCTTTCCAGTACTCTAGCTTCCCTGCCCCGTTATATTTTCAACTTTATTTTGTTTTCCCTTCTTCTTCTTTTCAGTTCTCTTTAAATGGACATTTTAATGAACGTTTACAGGAAACTTGGATTTCCATTCATTCACTGTTTACAGGAAACTTGGATTTCCATTCATTCATTGTTGCATATTTTCCTCCCCCTCCCAGTTTGCTTATCTCTTTAAAAAAATTCTTTCAGCCCTTTCTTTAGTTGCCGCTAAGGTGCTCGGTCCTTCCGAGGAAGCTAAGGCCGCATTGGGGTGAGGCCCTCACTTCATCCGGTGACTAACACCACGTCCAGCAGCCTTCAGCCTAGTATCACTGCACCATGGCCTCCGTCTCTGAGCTCGCCTGCAACTACTCGGCCCTCATCCTGCATGACGATGAGGTGACAGTCACGAAGGATAAAATCAAAGCCCTCATTAAGGCAGCAGAAGTCAACATTGAACCTTTCTGGCCTGGCCTGTTTGCAAAGGCCCTGGCAAATGTCAACATTGTGAGCCTCATCTGCAATGTGGGCGCTGGTGGACCTGCCCCAGAGGCCTGGGCCGCACCAACTGGAGGACCTGCACTCCCCGACCTCCCCTCCCCCTGCTCCAGCTGAGGAGAAAAAAGTGGAAGCAAAGAAAGAAGAATCTGGAGTCTGATGATGACATGCGATTTGGTCTTTTTACTAAACTCCTTTTGTAACATGTCCAATAAAAAATCCTGAACTCTTAAAAAAAATTCTTTCATTGTTGCATAATTTCTCTCCTCCCCCCACACCCCCTCCATTTTCTTTGTTGTTGTTGTTATGTGTCATCAAGTCATTTGCAACTCATAGTGAACCTATGTACAAGAGCCCTAAACGCCCTTCTATCCTGTGCCAACCTTGCTGTCTCAAACACACTCATTCCACCACTTCACTCATATAATTGATCCATCTCATTGAGGGTCTTCCTCTCCTGCGCTGTCCCTCCACTCTCCCAAACATGATGTCCCTCTCCAAGGACCAGTCCCTCCTTGCAACATGCCCAAAGTATGTCAGACTCCAGGCGATACTCATTTCACTAACATGCAGATCATCAGTTTTGTAAACGACATCATGTCAATGAACTGGGTAGGTCCATGTAACTCTGGTCTTAAACTTTCAAATTGAGAAAACCAACTTTGGAAGGTGTTTAGTTAGGTCTGAAGAGTATTTGTATCTTTAGTGAGTACATATATGTGTACTAACATATTTGTACTAGAAGCTGCACTGCAATTCCAAAGGCACGGAGTTTGAGGGCACCAGGTAGATGCCCTGCGTGAGAAGGACGGGCAATCTCCCATGCAATTAACTGCCTCTGAAAGCCAGCTGGAGGGTCAGCTATGGGTTGGTTTCAACTCTATGGTGCACAACAACAACATTCTCACATAGGTGTTGTGTGTTATTGTTGTTGCTAGGTGCTGGCAAGTAGAGTATAATTAATAGTGACCCTATGAACAACAGACATGAACCCTGTCCTACTCTGTGCCATTCTCATAATCTCTGACACATTTTAGCCTGATGCTGCAGTCACTGTGTCCATCCATCTCATTGAGTGTCTTCCTTTCTTCTGTTGACCCTCTACCTCTCCAATATAGAACTGCCTGAAGTACAGGCTGGATTTAGAAGAGGCCATGGTACTAGAGATATTATAGCTAATGTCAGATGGATCTTGGCAGAAATCAAAGAGTACCAGAGCAATGCCTATCTGTGTTTCATTGACTATGCAAAGGCATTTGACTGTGTAGATCACAACAAACTGTGGCTGACTCTGAGAAGAATGGGAATCCCAGAATACTTGATTGTGCTTATGTGAAACCTATACTTGGACCAGTAGGCAGTCATCAAAACAGAGCAAGGAAACACTACATGGTTCAAACAGGGAAGGGTATGTGCCAAGCATGTGTCCTATCTCCATATATTTTCAACCTATATGTAGAAGAGATTATTCAGCAGGCTGGGCTCTATGAGGAGAAGTGTGGCATCAGGATTGGAGGTAGACTCATCAACAATCTGAGTTATGCAGATGACACAACCCTGCTCGCTGAAACCAAGGAGCATCTGTAGTGCTTGCTGCAGAAGTTCAAGGACTGCATCCTTTAATATGGATTGAAGCTCAACATCAAGAAAACAAAGATTTTCACCACTGGGCCAACTATAGCAGCATCATGATAGATGGTGAAGAGATTGAGATTGTTGACAGCTTCAGTTTGCTTGACTCTACATTCAACACTCTTGGTACCAGCAGCCAGGAAATGAAAAGATGAATTGCACTGGGAAAGTCTGCTGTCAGAGACCTCTCCAAAGTACCAAAGAGCAAAGATGTCAGTCTGCAGACTAAGGTGCACCTGATACAGGCCATGGTCTTTGCATGCATTAGAAAGCTGGACAATATGGATGATAGAAGGAAAATTGATTTCCTTTCCACAGCCTTTGAGCTGTGGTGCTGGAGAAGAGTATTGAATATACCATAGACTGCTAGGAGAACAAACAGATTTGTCCTGGAGAGTGTGAAGTCAGGCTGCTCCTTGGAGGAAAGGATTCTGAAGCTTCGTCTGACATACTTTGGACATGTTGTAAGGCGTAATCAGTCCTTGGAGAGGGACTCTTGGGAGGGTGGAGGGACAGCACAGGAGAGGAAAGCCCCCAATGAGGTGGACTGATTCAGTGACTGGGGTAACAGGGATAGGTGTGTTGGAGATTGGAACGGGATAGGGAAGGGTTTAGGGCTGTTGTACACAGGGTCACTATGAGTTGCAGGCCACTCAACAGCACATAACAACAACAACTACTACTACTTCCACTTTAAGCATGATGTTCCTTTCCAAGGAACGTCTCTCTTAGCAACATGTCCAAAGTATGAGAGACAAAGTTTTGTCATCTTTGCCTCCAAGGAGCACTCTGGCTGCACTTTCTTCCAAGACATACCTGTTCGTTCTTTTGACAGTTCATGGGATGCTTCAACACCATAGCTCAAATGTATCAATTCTTCCTCTGTATTCCTTATTCAATGTCCAACTCTCAGATTCTTAGTAAGTGAATGAAAAGTCCATGGTCTGAATCAGGTTAACTTTAGTCTTCAAACTGACATCATTGCTCTTCACCATTTTGGAGAGATCTTTGACAGAAATTGCCCAATGCATTACATCTCCTGATCGCCTGACTGCTGGAATCAAGGGTTGAATCTTGGATTATTGATCCAAAAAAGATAAAATCATCAGTAATTTCAATCTTTTCTCCCTCTATCAAGATGGTATCTATTGGTCCAGTGGTAAGGATCTTTGTCCTTTTGATGTTGAGATTTAATCCATATTCTAAATTCTGTTCTTTGATCTTTTGTAGCAAGCATTTCAAGTCCTCCTCACTTTAAGCAAGCAAGGTTGTGTTATCTGCATAATGCAGGTTGCTGATGAGTCTTCCTTTGATCCTGATGCCCAAATCCTTTTAATAGAGTCCAGCTTCATGAATTATTCACTCAGCATTCAGACCTAATATCTATGAAGAAAGGATACATCCCTGGCACACACGCTTCCAGATTTTAAACCATGCTTTGTTTCCTTGCTCTATTTGGACAAAAGCTTCATGGTATAAGTACAGAATTCATATGAGTGTGATGAGTATTCTGGTATTCCCATTCTTCTTAATGTTAGCCATAATTTGTTATAATCCACACAACCAAATGTCTTTGTATAGTCAGTAAATAGTTTCCCGCAGGTACATATCTATGATTACCTATATACCAATATGTCTAATAATACATATTTTATTGAAATATTAATAATCCAATGACTATTTTTAAAAATCAGTCTCTTGTGTAACAATGAAATAATTTTTCTTTTACTTTTAAAAGAGAAGAGCGAATGGGGGGGAGGGGTGGGCAAGGAGAAAAGTGCAACAATGAATGAATGGAAATCCAAAGTCTCTGTAAATTTTCATTAAAATTAATAATAAAAAGTTTTAAAAAAAGGAAAAAATTAGCCTCAGATTAATTAAAGAAACAGATAGAAAAAGTTATATTACAGGGATCAAGCATAAAATAACTACAATATTCCTAAGAGAAATTTTCTAAACCATTACGTAGCCAATGTATTGCTGTTTCCCAGAGTATAAGAAACACTAGTAAAGAAAACAAATATCTTCCCAATTATTTAGAAAGAGATTTGTTCTTTGAAATAAGAATGTAGTAATTAACAATATTACTTTTAACACTGTTCTTTTCTTTTTAATGTTAATCTTTCTTTTTAAAGCTATAGTAACATGCAAGACAAATGTAAGGGTTCATCTGGTATTTTTTCCTTACCTGCATTATTAGTGCATTTAGAGCAACTATATGACTGACTTGGAAAACTAGTTTTGGACAAAGTCAAGTTTATTGATTCTTCCATTTGGTAAATGGAACATTTCCCTTCAATTATTCTTTCCCCATTTACCTGAAAAAGAAAAACAAAGCAAGTTATTAGTTTAGTGTTATACTGACCTCTAGGATTTGTAGATGACACAACCCTGCTTGCTGAAACTGAGGAGGACCTGAAATGCTTGCTACGAGAACTATAGCCTTCAGTATGGATTGAGGCTCAATGTCAAGAACACAAAGATTCTCACCACTGGACCAACTGGCAGCATCAGGATGGATGGTGACGAGATTGAGATTGTTAACAACTTTAATCTGCTTGGCTCCACAGTCAACACTTTTGGCACCAGTGGCCAGGATAAAAAATTGTATTGCGATGGGAAAGTCTTCTTTTAGGGACCTCTCCAGGGTACTGAAGAGCAATGTTGTCACTCTGGAGACTAAGGTGCGTCTGATACAGGCCATGGTCTTTGCAATCAATTGTTATGCATCAGAGAGTTGGACAATGACTAGGGAGAACAGAAATAGAATTGATGCCTTTGAGCTGTGATACTGGAGAAGAGTGTTGACTGCCAAGAAAACAAACAGATTCATCCTAGAGAGGGTTAAACCAAGCTGCTCCTTGGAGGCAAGGATTCTGGGGCTTCTTCTGACATACTTTGGACATGTTGTAAGGAGGGACAGGTCCTTGGAGAGGGACATCATGCTTGGGAGGGTGGAGGGGCAGCACAGGAGGGGAAGAACCTCTATGAGGTGGATTGATTCAGTGACTGGGGTAATCGGGATCAGTGTGTTGGAGGCATTGCGATTGGCACAGCATAGAGCAGGGTTTAGGGCTGTTGTACATAGGGTCGCTATGAGTCGCAAGTGACTCGACGGCACATAACAACAATAACAACAACAACAACCACCTCTAGGGTTAGCAAGGACTGTACATTGCTTATCCTTGTCATTTGCCTCATTTTCTTTAGTATAAACACCCTGGATTTTTAGTTGGGCACATGACTGCTCAGAATATTGGGAATATTTCTCTGATTCTTTTGCAGCTAGAAGTCACCATTTAATGAAAGTTAGGCAATGAGATTTAAGTTAAAATACATGGATTTATGGGAAGTGTAACTAAAAGGAGGTGACACATGATATCACACCCTCCTATTTTCTTCTTCCAATATAGATGTGATGGCTAGAGTTTTAGCAGCCTTCTTGACCGTGACCAGGAGAGTGGAATTCTAGGGCTGATAAAAATAAATAAACATACAAAACCCCCAAACTCATTGCTGTTGAGTTGGAATTAGCTCACAGTTAACCTTCAATCGGGTTACTAAGGCTATAAATGGCACGGGAGATTTCTCATCTTTCTCCTGCAGAGATGCTGGAGGATTTGAAACACCATGGGGGGCTTTGGGTTAGTGACACAGTCCTGTGGACTAGACACCAGAACTTCATTGGGGGATGATGAAGAATGTATTTATTAGGAGAAACTTGGGCTTTTGAGGACTACAGAGCTAATAAACCAATTCTGAATGATCTGTCTCCATTTTTCAAAAATACATAGGAGAGAAGCAGCACTTTAACATTTTTTAATTGCAGCCAGACTTTATCATAAATAAATATACAAAGTACATGGTACGGAAATAAATAAAGTAAAATCTGATCTTTACAATTACTTGCTAAGCATCTGAAAGCCGGACAATGACTAAGAATGATAGAAGAATAATTAATGCCTTTGAGTTGTGGTGCTGGAGAAGAACCCATGGAATACCAAGAGAACAAACAAGTCTATCCTGGAAAAAGTAAAACTAGTGTGATTTCTGGAGATGAGGATGGCAAAACCCCATCTCGCATACTTTGGGCATGTAGTCTGTGGAGAAGGACATCATGCTTGGAAAAGTAAAAGGGCAGCATAAAAGAGGAAGACCCTCAACAAGATGGAATGACACATTAACAGTAGTTCCAGGGAGCTCTGGTGGTCTAATGGCAAGAGGCTGTGCTGCAATCTCAAAGGCACACAGTTTGAATGCACCAGATGCTCTGCTGGAGAAGAAGGGGCAATCTCCTCCTGTGCCCGTCAGATCCGACTCAATAAAAGAAGAAAAAAACAAACAAAAACAAAAACAACAACCAACAAATAACCAGACAACAAAACAGTAGTCAATCAAGTGTGTCTGAGATGATGAAGTTGGCACAGACTAGGGCAAAGTCCAGATCTACTGTTCTTAGAGTTGTTATGAATGACAGTCAACTTGATGGTACATTAAAAACAGTTTCAATACAACTTCTGAGATAGTTTTTTCCTTCAATGACAACACTTATCCTTAGAAGTTTTCATCAGGACCCTCTATCACATGAAAATAAGTCGATTTTATACAATGATAAAATATCAAATGAGATAAAATCTATTTAGGAGATGTTTAAATGTAACTATAACATTAGGATCATTCTTAATAAGATCAAAGATTTAAAGATAAAGTCAAACTTGAAGTTGCACGTCTGCCAAACAATTAAGTAATTTAATAAATTAGGTACTGACACATTTCAAACTAGTTAGCATCTGAGTAAATGGTTATAAGCATTTCACATCAACATTAACTTTTGTATTATAAGGATTAACCGCAGAATGAATTTCAACTAATCTTTCTTTCATTTGGACACAACTACTTGTAAAAGAAACAGAATAATCTGGTGTTGTTGCTGTTGTTGGAAGTGCCACCGAGTATGACTGATACTGCTCCTATGAACAAGAGATCTGAACCCTGTTCTAACCTGTGCCACCTCATAATCTCAGACATACTTGAGCCATTGCAGTCACTTTGTCAATCCATCTGGCTTAAGGTTTTCCTCTCTTTCACCAAACCTCCACTCTTCCCAAGTGTGACGTCTCTCTCCAAGGAACAGCCTCTCCTAGCAACACACCCAAAGCATATAAGATGAAACATCACCATTCTTGTCTCTAAAGAGCACTCTGGATGCACTTTTTCCAAGATATAGCTATTTATTCTTTTATAGAATGGAATATTCCACACTCTTCTCCAGCAAAACAACTCAAAGGCATCAATTCTACTTCTGTCATTGTCCTGTCTCAAACATATAGCAAGTGATTGAAAAGACCATGACATGAACTCAGAATCACCTTAATCTTCAACCTGATCTCTTCAGTAATTTGGAGAGGTCCCTGACAGTGATTTGCCCTGTGCAATATGTCTCCTCACCTCCTGGCTGCTAGTACGAAGGGTGTTGATTGTGGACCCAACTAAAATGAAACTGTTGACAATTTCAATCATTTCTCCATCTATCATGAATCTGCTTATTGGTCCCACAGTTAAGGATTTTTGTCTTGGTGTTGAGATACAATTCATATTGAAGGCTATATAGTCTTTGATTTTCTGTAGCAAGCATAACATTTTGCCAAGTTGTAAAGTATCTATGTATTCTTTTGTGAGAAAAATTTACATTTAGAATTAGCCAGCTGAATTCAGTTTAGTTGATCTCAATTTTATTGGCAACCTCCAAAGCATCATAGTTAGAGGCAAGTCAAACATAGGCCTTCTTCTCTCCATCAGGCCTAGTCAAGGTTTTGATGTTAGGCACATCATTATCACAGAACTTCTTTATAGCTTGTTTGAGCTATTGCTTTTTGGCCTAAACATCCACAACGAACACAAATGTGTTATCTACATCTTCCTGGCTTACTCAGTTGTCAGGGGAAACTTGATGATGGTCAAGCTTGTTTCTCCTGGGGGTGATTTTCTGGGGGCATTTAGGTTGCCTTCTGAATCTCAGCATCTTAGACTACTAGAAGGTGAGTGACATGTGGATCTTCTCTTTTCTTTCCTTTCTTTTTTTTTGTGGCCATGGATGCCCTTCAGGATAGATTCTTGGCCTTTATTTTGGCCTCAGTTTTGGGAGGGCAGGGGTATTCCTCTTCACTTTTGGTGCTATCTTCATAGAAAGGGTCTTGCAAGGTATCTTACAATAAAAATTTTACAGTGTATAGCTGTTTATTCTTTGCAAATACTTTTTATAAGAACCATACACAGACTAAACACATGGATTTCACCTGACAGTATGCACAGGAGTCAGATCAATTACATCTGTGGAAAGAACTGTTGGACGAAGCTCAATATCAGCATAAAACAAGGCCAGGTGCCGATTGTGGAACAGACCGTCAACTACTTATATGCAAGCTCAAATGAAAGGTAAGGAAGGTTAAATCAAATACACAGGAATCAATATTTGACCTTGAGTCTATCCCACCTAAATTTAAAAACCATCTCAGGAACAGGCTTGAGTCCCTGAACACCAGTGAGTGAAGACCAAATGAGCTGTGGGAGGCTATCAAGAGTATCGTTCAGGAAGAATGCAAAAGGTCATTACAAAGACAGAGGAGGAAGAACGAACCAAGATGGATGTTAGACGAGACTCTGACTATTGTACTAGAGTGCCAAGAAGACAAAGCAAAGGGAAAAAAGTAAGACGTTAAGGAACTTAATTGAAGATTTCAAAGGGCAGCTTGGGAAGACACAGCAAAGTATTATAATGAAATGTGAAAAGAGCTGGAGTCTGAAAATCAAGAGATTTGAAGTACTTAGCTCAGCATTTTTCAAGCTGAAGGAACTAAAGAACAAATTCAGGCCACAAGCTGCAATACTTAAAGATGTTATGGGCAGAACACCGAATGACCCAGGAAGTATTAAAAGAAGACGGAAGGAGTATTCAGAGTCACTGTATCAAAAAGAATTGGTTGACACAGAAGAATTTCAAGAAACAATATATGATCAAGAAACAATGGTGATGAAGGAGAAGTTCAAGCTGCTCTGAAGGAACTGACAAAAACAACAAAGCCCCAGGAATTGATGGGATATCAATTGACATATTTCAACAAATAGATGCAACCCTATATGTGCTCACCAGGTTGTGCCAAGAAATCTGGAGGAGAACTACCTGGAAGAGAGCCGTATTTATTCCCATTCCAAAAAAAGGAATGGAAATTATCATACAATATCACTAATATTCAAATACAAGCAAAATTCTGCTTAAGATTATTAAAAAACAAGTGAAACAGTACATTGACAGAGAATTACCAGAAATATGAACTGGGTTTAGAAGAGGTCATGGCACTAGAGACATTATCACCAGTGTCAGATGGATATTTGCTGAAAGCAGAGTATCAGAGGAATGTCTATCTGTGTTTCATTGACTATGCAAAGGCATTTGACTGTGGATCACAGCAAGCTGTGGGTAACCTTGAGGAGAATGGGAAAATCCCAGAGAGAATACTTGATTGTGCTTATGTGAAACCTCTACTTGGACCAGGAAGCCGTCTTCAGAACAGAGCAAGAGAACACTGTTTGGTTCAAAATCAGGAAAGGAATGTATCAGAGATGTGTCCTGTCTTCATACCTTTTCAAGCTATCTGTGGAACAGATCATTCAGAAGGCTGGGCTTTATGAGGAGGAATGTGGCATCAGGATTGGAGTAGGACTCCTCAACAACCTGCGGTATGCAGATGACACAACCTTGCTTGCTCAATCTGAGGAGGACCTGAAGCACTTGCTGCAGAAAGTCAAGGACTGTAGTTTTCAATAAGGACTGAAGCTCACCATCAAGAAGACAGTGATTCCCACTAACTGGCACCACTATGACAGATGGAGAAGAGACTGAGGTTGTTAACAATTTCAGCTTGCTCAGGTCTACAATTAACACTCTTGACATCAGCAGTCAGGAAATCAAAAGACAAACTGTACTGGGCAAAGTCCTCTCCAGAGTACTGAGATGCAATGATGTCAGTCTAGAGACTAAAGTGTTCATGATCCAGTCTATGGTCTTCACAATTACTTGCCATGCATCAAAGCTGGACAATGACTAAGGATGACAGAAGAATTGATGCCTTTGAGTTGTGGTGCTGGAGAAGAGTAGTAACTATACCATTGACCACCAAGAAAACAAATTGGTCTGTCTTAGAGTGAAACCAAGTTTCTCTTGGAGTCTAGGATTTTAAATTTCCATCTTACATGCTTTGGGCATGTGGCCAAAGACCAGTCCTTGGAGAAGGACATCATGCTCAGAAGGGTGGAGGTATAGCACAGGAGACGACACGATGAGATAGATGGACACAGTACCTAGGGTAACAGGAGTAGGTGAGTTGGAGAAGTGAGACTGGATAGGGCAGGGTTCAGAGCTGTTGTATACAGGGTTTCTGAGTCACAGAAGACTCAACATCACATAACAACATCATAGTTTAAGTATTTCCAAAAATGGAAGATTTCAAAGCAGTTTCACTCATACTGTTGCAATGTGCTGCTGAATTGGTTTTTGACTCACAGTCACCCATGTAACAGAATAGAACTTTTCTGTAGGGTCTTCTAGATCTTTAAGGAGCAGACCATGAGGTATTTACTACAGTGGAGTTACTTGGTGGGCTGCAGCCAACAATCTTTCAGATATCAGCTAAGGGCTTAGCCAGTGTATTCCCAGAACTCCTTGTGTATGCTCTTAACTTTAACCTTCACAAAAATTCCGCGAAACAGGCAGAATACATATGACCATCTCAGTTTTACAGATAAGGAATTTTAAACTTCAGTGAAGAAACTTGTTCATGCGACTCAGATTATCTAAAGATAATGGCTATTATCTAAAAAATCAGTGATCACAGGGAAAAGGAATAAACTGATGGTCCACTTGCGATTTCCCACATGAGAGCAGTATTTCTTTTTCACATACTGGTGCAATGAAATATGCAAAAAAAAAAAGGAATGAATGTTTTCAGTGTTAAATAAGTTTGAAAGCTCTGTGTAAACATTGTCAATACTATTATTTAGGAATTCTCACAATCCTTATTAATTCTGAAAAGGCAAAAGAGAACTCTATTATAGCAATTCTTAAACTTATCTGACTACAGAAATTTTTTTTGAGGCATATTTTGTGAGATGTGCCTTCACAGAACTTTTCATGCAAGATTAATAGAGCTACTAAAGATTAGAGGCTAAAGGGAAATGAAAGAACAAAAGAGAAAGCTTTAGTGAAGCAGTTATATAGACATAGACTCCAATGAAAGAGCCTGAATTTGTTAATTAGATTTTAAAACCCATTTTAAATTTTATTTTAATAACAGAATAGTGGAAGTTTAACTGTAAAATCATTATTGGTAGATCCTAACATTCTAATGAAATGGTAAATTGTGAATTATTCCATGGAACATAGCTGATGGAAAATCGCTAGGGGGAAGATGAAATTATTAGAATTAGCTTTTTACACAAAGAAAACATTGCGTTTTACTCTGAACATCTTGTTATTAAAATAAAACTTAATAACTCATGTTATTAAAATAATTACACAGTACATGAAATGTCATTATGTCAACGTAAGTACGTGTTACATTAATTATTGTTAAATGCCCTCAAGTCAGTTGTGACTCACAGTAACCCTATGGACAATGGAACAAACAGTGTGAGGACCAGTGAGTGACATCTTCACAGACCTTCCTATGTTTGGACCCACTGATACAGTCTGTTAGTACATCTCCTACTGTTGTTTAGCATCAAGTAGGAACAGATCCACAGCTGACCCTCTGGTGGGTCTTCAGAGGAGGAGACTGCCCATGTTTCTTCAGCTGGGGGATTCTAACTGCGTGCCTTTGGGATTGCAGTGTAGTTTTTACCACTGGGCTACCAGAGCACATAGCCCCAAGGTATTTTCTTTTTTGTTAACCTTAACTTTATCAATCATGATGTCCTTCTCCAGGGACTGTCCTCTTATAACATGTCTAAAGTATGTGAGAAAAAAAATCTAGCCATGTTCTCATCTAAGCAGCATTCTGCCTGTACATTTTCCAAGGCAGGTCTGTTTGGTATTCTTGCAGTCCATGACATATTTAATATTTTTTTATAATACCATACTTCAAGTGCATCAGTTCTTCTGTCTTTCTTATTCATCGTCTAGATTTCAAATGCATATGAGGCAAGTGGAACTACCTTGGCTTGGGTCAGGTGTACCTTATTCCTTATAAATAGTGGTTATATAATGATGTCAAAAGTTTTGCTTGATTGCAAAACTCCAGTCTTTATGAGAAATTCACAGTACAGGCACTAGCATTCAAGGCCAGAATATCACCTGAAAGACTAACTTTTTCCAAAAAATTTTCCAGCAAAAAACTTGGCAGCTATAAACAGCAATGAAATCCTGGTTTCTAGGGGTTTATGGTAATTTAAAAGAAACACTACCCTTCTCTAAACAGTATGCTAATATGCTAATATTTTAAAAGAAAATAAAACACAGCATGACTAATTCTAGAAATACATGAAAATGCAGATGCTTCTGCAATGTGAAATTGAAGACCTGAGTAAACAAAGAATGGAATACTGTTGTATTTCAATCCACATAATACAAATACGACGGCATTTTTATTTTTGGATTCTAATTTCTGCCTTATAGTGCTTCTGCGACAATATTTTGTCAGGACTTGGTAAATCAAGACACAAATGTGAGAAAAATCAGTGAGACGAAAGTTGTAGAACCTTGGGCTTTTGGCCATAAAATTCATTTTCCCTCCTATACTGAGGAAAACATGTCCAGAAATCTATTGAGACAACAGCAATCACAGATGCTGGGGATACAAAGTCCTGGGAGCTATAGTTTACATTGAAAGAAATTCAGATAGGGAGTTCAGCATAGAACATATGAGCTCTATGAGGGATAATATAATTTTGTGAAATGCAAATCCAGCTGTGATCTTTTCAGAAATGACTATTACATGCCAGGAGGAAACACTAAAAGGAAGTGTTAGCTAAACAAGGGGCATATGTTTGGCCTTAAAGAGAAAGAAGTTATTCATTAAAATTGTTAAGGCATCACCACATTTACCAGAGGAGCAAATTCTATAGTTAATTACATTCTTATTCTCTTCCTTTAGTATAAGAAGTTAAGTCTGTATATAAAAAAATTTAAAAAATTCTCAGTACTAAAATGGTCAATTTAAGGAGTTTGTTGTTGCTGTTGTGTGTGTGCTTTTGAGATGGAACTGACAGCTGACAGTGGGTTTTCAGAGGCTGTAAATTGCGTGGAGTAGATTGCTCACCTTTTCCCCTTGTCGTAGTTGGTAGATTTGAACTGCGTGCCTTCAGGTTGGCAGCGTAACTCCTTACCACTAGGCTCTCAAGCTTTCTATGTAAGTAGTAAGCCTTAGGTATGTCACATAATGTAGGGTTCTGTGAGGTGGGCTTTACTATGCATTCCTTCACTTACCACAGCTATTCTTTCACTATAACATTCCTTTACTGATCACTATATGAGTCTAAAGACAAATACTTGAATAGAAAATCAATTTGGTCTAAGGCTCAAACAAATGGTTATTTTAGTGCATGATGATATGAAAGAAGTCAAGCTTTTATTTACCTTGGAGAAAGAATGACTGGGAGTTACAGCAGGCTTGCCACATGGCTCCACAGAGTGATGACCTGAGAAGAATAACATAAAAAGGAGGGGATGAGCCAGTTAAAAGAAAAAAATAAAGACACTAAAATCATGGGGAAAAGAACACATTTCTGTGGATGTTATTTTTATTTGTACATTAGAAGAAATGTTAGAAAATAATATAAGACTAAGTAAATGGAATAAAATACTAGATAGAGGTTTATGCCAATGGTAGGATGGAGAAATAATTTCTTAAAAGAAAATGTCACTGAAGTTAGTTGCCAGCTAGTTGACTACGCCTTATAGTGACCCCATGAACAGATCTAAAATTTGCCTTATCCTGTGTCAGTCTCACAATCTCTGATGTACTTGAACCCATTGTTAAGCCACTGTGTCAATCCATCTTGAGTGTTGTTAGGTGTTGCTGAGTCACCTGATCTGAAGCCTGCCCTGTCCTTAGCCAGTCTCACTAACTCTGACACACATATCCCTGTTACCCCAGTTACTGTGTCAGTCCATCTCACCTGGAGTCTTCCTCTCCTACGCTGTCCCTCTATCCTTCTGAGAATATATATGTCCTTCTCTAAGGACTAGTCATAGTCAGTCTCTCCTGGTTACGTGCTCAAAGTATGTGAGATGGAGCTTTAAAATGCTAGCCTCTAAGAAGAAATTTTGTTTCACTCTCTCCAAGACAGACTTATTTGTTTTCTTGGCAGTCCATGATATGTTCAAGACTCCTCTCCAGTACCACAATTCAAAGGCATTATTTCTTCTGTCATCCTTAGTCTATGCCCATCTCTTTGATGCATAGCAAGTAGTTGTGGAGACCATGGCCTGGATCAGGCACACCTTAGTCTCCAGACTGACATCGTTGCTTCTCAGTACTCTGGAGAGGCTCCTGACAGCAGACTTACCTAATGCAATTTGTTTATTTCCTGACTGCTATTGCCAAGAGTGTTGATTGTGGAGCAAGCTCTATGTGTTGACAACCTCGCTCTCTTCTCCATCCATCATGGTGCTGCCAATTGGCCCACTGCCACTGGTGAGAATCTTTGTCTTCTTGATATTGAGCTTTAATTCTTATTGAAGTTTACAGTCCTTGATCTTCTGCAGCAAGAGCTTCAGGTCCACCTCAGTTTCAGCAAGCAAAATTGTGTCAACTGCATAATGCTGGTTGTTGAGTCTTCCTCCAATCCTGATGTCACTTCTTCCTTTCAAAGCCCAGCTTACTGAAGGATCTGTTCCACATATAAGATTGAAAAGGTATAGGAGACAGGAAGCATCCCTGACACAATTCCGTATTGATTTTGAACCATGCAGTGTTCTCTTGCTCTGTTCTGAGGACTGCTTCCTGGTTTAAGTGGATGTTTCACATGAGAACAATAAATTGTTCTGGGATTCTCAGTTTCCTTAAGGTTAGCCACAATTTGTTGTGATCCACACAGTCAAATGCCATTGCACTGTCAATGAAACACTGATAGAGATATCCCTCTGGTACTCTCCACTTTCTGTCAAGATCCATCTGACATTGGCAATAATTGTCTATCATGCCACGGCTTCTTCTAAATCCAGCTTGTATTTCTGTTAATGTACTATTCCAGTTGTTTCTGGATAATCTTCAACAAGATTTTGCTTGCATGTGGTATTGTATGATAATTTCCACATTCTGTTGAGTCCTTTTTTTGGAAATGGGAAAAAATATGGATCTCTTCCAGTCAATTGGCCAGGTAGTTGTCCTCCAGATTTCTTGGCACAAACTGGTGAACATGTCCAGGGCAGCATCTGTTTGTTGAAATATGTCAATTGTTATTCCATCAATCTCTGGGACTTTATTTTTTGCCAAGTCCTTCAGAGCAGCCTGCACTTCCTCCTTCATCTCCATTGCCTCTTAATCACATGCTTTTTTTTTGAAATTCTTCTGTGTCAGCCAATTCTCTGTATAATCCTTCATCTTCTTTTAATACTTCTTGGATCATTCAATATTTTGCCCATAGCATCCTTAAACATTGAAACTTGAGGCTTGAATTTGTTCTTTAGTCCTTCAGCTTAAGAAATGCTGAGTGGGTTTGGCCCTTTTGATTTTTGGACTCCAGATCTTTTCACATTTCATTATATAACTTTGCTTTGTCTTCCCAAGCTGCCCTGTAAAATATCCTATTCAGCTTCTTAACTTTTTTATTTCTTTCCTTTGCTTTGGTTTCTCAGCAGTCTAGTGCAATATTCAATGCAGTGGATAATAGTGTAACACTGACAATATTATTAAATGAGACTTCTAGTGATACTATGAACAAAAGATCAGAACCTTGGCCTATCCTGCTCCCCATAATCTCCCCCATTCTCAACCCCACTGTGGCAGTCACTGGGTCAATCCATCATGTTGGGCTTTTTTCTTTTTCACTGACTCTCTACTTTTCCCAATACAATACCTTTTTCCATGGACTTTCCCTCATAATATGACCAAGGTATATGAGATGGAATCACACCATCTGTGCTTCTGATTACACAAATGATGTTGGCTCTATTTATTAATGCATCACCATGCCTCAGTTTACTTCTTTATAAAAAACTGTGGCAAAAGTAACAGCTTCTCACAGAATCACTGTTACGAGTGATCTTTTTTTATTTTAAAAAAATTAAATTTAGAAGAAAGCTTAGTCCAGGATAAGTATTAAATGAATGTCTGTGCCGCTTCTGTTTAACCACAAAACACATTTCTATTTTTATGCTAGACTATAAGGCAGGTTTAAAATTCTATAGTGAGGGGCTGAGTCAGTGGCTGGTCTAGAAGCTCCTGAGCAGTGGTTCCACTCTGGAACCTGGTTTCTCGCATTTTAGTTGGTTAATAATTTTAGACTGAACATTCTTTAATTTGTACAGCAGTCGTTTGTCTATTTGCAGTACTGAGTAAGTTACAGTTGTGTGACGCTGAACACTATGGTATAGTTGTGTCAAAAACCACACTGGTTACCCATCATGGACAGTGTTTGCAGGAGCTTCCATATTGATTAAGGTTTGGAAGCAGGAGTGACATCCACTTTCTAAATTAGATGCCTCTGCAAACTCTATAATCATACAGACTTGATGTTAATTAGGGAACAGAGTTCAGGTCTTTTGTTCATAGGGTCACTATGAGTGATATTCGACTTGACAACACTTAACGACTGCTAAGTGAAATTAGTGTTGTTGTATTTGGAGGAACATTCTTCTACTTTGAATATTATACTTCGTCAATTTGCTGTACTGAAGTAACCTGGGTTTGCTGTGATGCTGGTGAACTTTGTGCCTTTATCAAATACCATAATAGTCTCCCTCTATGGGCAGTGTTTGGTGGGGCTCCCATCTGTAAAACAGGTTTGGAAGCAGGAGTGGCATCCACTTACTAAACCACATGCCCCTGGAAACTCTATGAACTTGGAGAAATGACAATAGTTATGGAAAGGCATTAGGTCTTTTGTACATAAGAGTAGCTATGAGTCATACTCGACTTGATGGAAACTAACACCAACAACAATATATGGTATGTACTGTGCCCTGCTCCTTGCTGTATCCTGAACAGTATCTGGGGCAGGACAGAAATTCAGTAAGTGCTTGATGAAAATTTACATGACAAGTCCTGTGATGACTGCTGCCTATGTATCATTATATTTATGTCTCATTATGATGTTATAAGTAAATACTAATCACATTTTACTATTATTATTTTTAATATCTTTATTTGCTTGATAAGAAATAGAGATTTATATATGGAATAACTAACTTTGCAAGGTCATACAGAACTTATAAACTCCAGTTTCATGTTCAACTGTATTCCATCATTTGAATTTGAAAGAATGATTAAATATGATTTAGTTTTTCCACTGAAAGAGATTCTGAATCCCGGAAGAAGAGTAAAAAACATTTTTTTAGTGACAGTATCCAAGCTTCATGTTAGGAAAAAAAATGGTCACATTTACACAACTATTTGTGTTTAAAATGAGTATATAATTACCATTGGCCTTGTTTAATTTTGGACTTGAGCCAGAAGTCTTCTTTGCACTGGCAACTACTGGATGTCCATTTCTGTGTTGTAAAAAGAGAACAGGTAATTGCAAATTTTAAAAGGTATTTGCTGTAATATCCTTTGGTCTTATTGTTAACTATTTAGTCCCAGAAGTTTTCTTTGGATAGGCCTCAGGGTGTTCAGACACCTCCTGAAATTGTAGACACAATTCTGAAGTCTGAATCCGTGTATTTTCTACAGGGACATATCCTTCATTTCTTTTTTGGAGAGAGTTTTAGTTCAACATTATCACCATAGTTACCTCCCCCCCTTAAACATTAGTAAAATTCATTATCCAACTGCAAGTGATAGGTGGAACATAATTTAGACATAATTTATATACTTAAAACACTTTAAGTGTTTTCTTTAAAATTCTTAAACTATTTAAAGTAAAAATCTGAAAAACAAGTATTTGTATTTAAAGACTTATATGACCAGCACCACTTGAAGTGGAAAACAGCCAAAGATTTGCCCATAGGTATACAAGATTCCCCCTACTCCACATGTTGTTGTAGTAAAAAAATTTGTACAATGGACTTAATAGACCTCTTGGAGACTAGTGTAGCTGACAAACAGGAAAGGTGTGTGCTACTTGCTTAAAAAGTACAACACTTTGTCTTTATAGAAACAAAATTTCTAAGTAATCTCATTGTTGGTGATGCTTGGAAAAAGGAGGTTGCCTAACGTGTACAGTGTTAGGATAAGCAATCTTTCAAGAGCTCTGTGTATGTTTACTAGGTAGCCAAGAATACAAAGCCATTTTTCAAGGCTGTGTTACTGCAGGTTTGAGGAATGAAATAATTAAGTCTCCATATGAGTCATCTATGACTCAACGGCACTTAACAACAACAACAACAACAAGAGAGAATGCTGTTGGCCTACTGGCTAGAAAGTTATGCTACGAAGCCAAAGGTGGGTGACTAATCAGTGGCTCTCGGGCTTTTAATTGTTTTTGGCCAAACATTCTTCTAAGTGGTGTAGCACTGGTCTGTCCATTTGCTGTACAGAGGTAACTCGTGGTTGTTGTGATGCTAAACACTGTGACACTGATGTGTCAAAAGCGAGAATAGTTACCCATGGTAGACAGTGTTTGGTGGAGCTCCCTGATTAAAACAAGCTTGGAAGCAGGAGTAGCATCCACTTCCAAAATAGCTTGCTTCTGGAAACTCTAAGAATGTGGAGAAATGATGATAGTTATACAAGTATTTAGGTCTTTTTGTTCATAGGGTTGCCATTGACGGCACTCAACAACAACACCACCAACATTGAAAAAGCCAGTCTTCTTATAGGCAACTTCATCAGGCTTGGTGCTCTTCTAATGCAGTATAATCCACTGTATGTGCAGGTATCTATTAGACCCATGTGAGCAACTTCTGTGGGACTTGGGGAACACGGGATGCAGAGATAAACATGCTTATTATGATTCCTGTGTCATTAGAAATAAAGTCCTTTGTTTCTGCTCCAGGGGGTCTCATGTTTCTTCTAGAAAAGAGTAATGAGCTAATTCGTTAGCTCACAAGAAGCTAGCAGACTCTTCAGTTCTTCGCATATAGATCATCCTCACAAATACCTTCCCCTTCCATAACTGCCACCTTGTGGATCTTAAAGCAGATTCATACAACGGCAGAGAATAGTGGGAGAAGAATGAATAGAAAAGTAATTGTGGCTCCATTATTAATATTCTATGGATATAATTAAGATGAAAAGAAAAGATATATGGAAGTTATTTCAGGGAAAGGGTGAAGGATGGCCACTAACTCTGATGCAAAATATTCAGGGACATCTGAGTGGAGATATTAACTTTCACAAAACATATTGTCCAAGATGTTTTTGGAGTTTCTTTTCCCACTAATTATTAAGAAGAATCTAGGAAAGTCCTCATCAATCTAATTTTTAGAAATATGTAAGGGAATCAGGACAGGGATTATATTTAATAAAAAACCCATATAACCAAACTTAAAAGTTTCAGAAAGGACATGTATTTTTATCAAAAGATTAAGTTATTATATTCCCTTATTTTAAGAGATACACAATATCAAACTCAGCATGCATCACAGATACATATTGTTCCCTTCATATAATGTAGCAGTAATCTAGACAGCCTAAATTTGTGAACATTTTCTCCAATAATTCCACAAGATATGGAAAGAATAGTCACTACACATTTTATTACAAGGTGAAACTTTTAAGTGATGTATATAGTGAAAGTGTTCATTACAGATTAATAAGTAAGCACAAGCTAGCCTGTGCTTACCTTGTATACTGAACAAGTCATCCTTTAAAGACCTAAGTCTGGGGCCATTCACACTGTACAATACAACTCTCAGTCTCTCAATGACTTACTTTCTAAAGTTTCATAGCTTGTCATTTCTTCATAAGTATCAGATTGATTCAATCCCAAAGACTAGAAGCTTTTTTTCTCAACTAATGTAAGACTTTTCATAAGTCTATAGCCCTGGTGGATTAGTGGTAAGAAGCTGCATTGCAATCTCGAAAGTCCACACTTCAAATTCATCAGCTGCTCTGGAAGAGAAGGACGGGCAATCTTCTGTGCAATTAAGTGCCTCTGAAAACCTGCTGGAGGGTCAGCTATGGGTCAGTTCCAACTTGACGGCACACAACAACAACAACAACATATGCTTGCTCATAACTTGGTCTACACAATTTGTGGTAGATACACGTCTGGGTAGCACAGACTACATAACATAGCAACTCTGGGAAATGGCCAAAACACACCTCAACTGATCAATACATTCTTATTTCTTTGCCTCAAATCAGCGACTGGGTACAATCAGCATGTTGTTGTTGTTATGTGCCATCGAGTCGCCTGCGACTCATAGCGACCCTATGTACAACAGCCCTAAACTCCGCTCTGTCCTGTGCCAATCGCACTGTCTCTGACACTCCCATCCCAATTATCCCAGTCACTGAATCAATCCACCTCATAGAGGGCCTTCCTCTCCTGCGCCGTCCCTCCACCCTCCCAAGCATGATGTCCCTCTCCAAGGACAGGTCTCTCCTCACTACATGTCCGTAGTAAGTTAGACGGAGCCTCAGAATCCTTGCCTCCAAGGAGCCACCCGGTTTAACCCTCTGCAGGACAAATCTATTTGTTTTCCTAGCAGTCCATGGTATTCTCAGTACTCTTCTCCAGCACCACAGCTCAAAGGCATCAGTTCTCCTTCTATCCTCCTTGGTCATTGTCCAACTCTCTGATGCATAACAGGTAATTGCGAAGACCATGGCCTGTATCAGACGCACCTTACTCTCCAGAGAGACACCACTGCTCTTCAGCACTTTGGAGAGGTCCCTAACAGCAGACTTTCCCATGGCAATGCACCTTTTAATTTCCTGGCTGCTGGTGCCAAGATTGTTGACTATGGAGCCAAGCAAACTAAAGCTGTGTACAATCTCAATCTCTTCACCATCCATCCTGATGCTGCCAATTGGTCCAGTGGTGAGATTCTTTGTCTTCTTGACAAGAAGACACAATCAGCATACGTTATTATATTATCAAGTTGGAACTTACTCATAGCTGACCCTACCTTGATCTTGACAAAGACAGTAAAGCACATGGGAGGAGACTGTGCATCTTTTTCTCATGAAGCAGTTGTTGGATTTGAACTGTGTGCCTTCAGGTGGTCAGCACAGGTTCTTACCACTAGGCCAGTACTCACCTTACCTTTGTGACAGGTGGAATTTCTGTTTGACAACTACTCAGAGGGCTGTGTATACATGTGTAGGCCTGAAAATGGACACAGTCATCTGACATATCAAACAGGAAGTCACCCAGAGGACAAAGCAGATATACATACAGAAGGAGAAACTGAAATCAGCAAAGATATTACAGAGTCCTGATCAAATGTCACCTGAAGGCCACCTCTCTGGATTCATTCAGTCCCATACAAATCCCAAGCTTTTTAAACCAACTTGAATTGGATTTTCTGCTTAAAAATTGAGCAGATACTGTTGACTCCAACCCACTTCAACCTTGGAGGACAAAACAAAACTGCTCAACGGTGTTTCCCAGGCTGCAGTCTTTTGGAAGCAGACAGTTACTTCTTTCCCCTGTGAAGTGGTTGATGGTTTTTAACCACTGACCTAGTGGCTGGCAGCCAACGCTTAACCACAGTGCCACTGGGGCAAAGCACTTTAAATAACAAATGTAATCATTCTACTAAATGAAAACATATATGCAAACACCTGGCCACTCAATGTGCTCTGAGAATCAGATATTGGGTAATTTATTCTAACTTTACTAATCCCTGCCACTTCATCCTCTGAGTTCCTTACTGTGGAATATGTTTTAAAAGAACATAAGTACGACATATAGGCTAAAAGGCTGGCACATGCATACACACGCACTTACACACACACACACACACACACACACACAACCCCCCCACACACACACAGCTGCCAAAGTACCTTGTAGCTTTCAGCACCACTGAGGGAAGTGCTATGTCTAATGTTCGCTTAACATCTTCCAAGGTCATTCCTTGTGTGCTCACTCCATTCACATAATGGATGATGTCTAGTAGCTGGAGATTACCATCAATGGCTGCAACTGATCTTGGGTTGATATCACTAATATAGACCACTTGATGAACACTATTGTGGCCTCCAGATAAAGAAAAACCTTCAAAACACAGGAAACAGTTATTTTCTCAGTCACAAGAGAACTCGTCTTCATTTGGTCAAGAAAACTATATGGAATAAAGCTGAAGATCACACTTACCCAGCTCCTCCTTGTTGCATGTTAGCGTAATGTCAGGCAGCAAATGAGGCAGCACTGGCATTCGGGGTACGTCTAGAACCCGGCCAACCACCAACCGCACCATCTTTGGCGCAGCCCGGAGCAGGTTCACTGCATCTGTGTGAGTCATGTTTGTGACATCTGTGTCATTAACCTGAAATATGAAAGATGTTCAGAGCAGAATTATAATTTCAGAGGAGAAAAGCTAAGTTGTCAACGAAATACTTTTATATTCTTAATCTTCTATATAGTCTATTTTAGCTAGTACAAAATAAAAAAAAGGCATGGTTTGCATTTATTGATACCCATTTACTATGGAATTTATAAACCTAATGTGATAAAAAAATAAAGTATGTAACAATAAATATTATTCTGATAATAGAGGAAATTTATTCTTTCCTTAGTTTAAGAAAAGTCCTGTGTCTGATATTCAAGATAGTTTGGTTTACGCTTTAATTAGTATCTAAGGAATCTTCAGGTTGAGAAAGGATTTTCAATGTCTCACCTTTAAGAGGCGGTCCCCAGGTTTAAGCCTGCCATCACTCTTGGCCGGATCCTGAACAACATCATGAACAAAACAACCAACACTCTGGTTTCCTTTGGTTACTGTAAAACCGAGGCTTCCTTTTTCAGATTTAACTAGGGTAATGAGAAGTTCAACTTCCTAAGGGAAGAAAACAGTAATTCCCTCAGGTTGCTTATTTTTCCTAGGGCTTTCCACCAGTTCAAAATGGTTCTTGGCAGTAAAATAAAAAAAAATTTAAAATACCCATAAAAAGGGTTCAGTCATTGCCTTCATAAAAAAGGGCAGTGTACATAATATATTGCATAGCAACTACATCTACTGATTCTAATATTTTGATCACAGACTATAGCTGCTTTCAGTGTAGATTACATTTCAACATAAAGAAAAAAAAATCTTCAAACTAGACCAATGAATTATTACATCATGGTAAATTGGAAAAAAGACTGAAATCATCAAGGATTGCATTTTACTTCATACAACAATCAACATCCATGGAAGTAGCAGCCAAGAAATCAAACGGTATATTGCACTGAAAAATCTGCTGCCAAGGATCTCTTTTAAATTGTAAAGAGAAATAATGTCAGCTTAAAGACTACGGTGGACCTGGCTCAAGCCACAGTATTTTCAGTCACAACTGGCAGCATCAGGATGGATGGTGAAGAGACTTAGATTGTTAACAGCTTCAGTTTGTTTGGCTCCACAGTCAAGACTCTTGGCACCAAAAGCCAGGAAATTAAAAGACGAATTGCATTGGGAAAGTCTAGAGGTGTCAGACACCTCTCCAAAGTACTGAAGAGCAACAATATCAGTCTGGAGACTAAGCTGCGCCTGATACAGGCCATGATCCTTAAAATCATTTGCTATGCATCAGAGAGCGAGACAAAGACAAGGGATGATAGAAGGAGAACTGATGCCTTTGAGTTGTGGTGCTGGAGAAGAGTCTTGAATATACCATGGACTGCTAGGAAAACAAACAAGTTCATCTTGGAGAGGGTGAAACCAGGCTGCTCCTTGAAGGCAAGGATTCTGAAGCTTCATCTGATATACTCTGGATATGCTGCAAAGAGGAACCAGTCCTTGGAGAGGGACATCATGCTTGGGAGGGTGGAGGGGCAGCACAGAAGAGGAAGGCCCTCGATGAGATGGATTGATTCAATGACTTGGGTAATGGGAGTGGGTGTGTGGGAGACAATTGACACATGATAGAGCAGGGTTTAGGGTTATTGTACATAGGCTTGCTATAAGTCACGGGTGACTCAATGGCACATAACAACAACAACAACAACAACAACAACATATTCACGTGATCACTCGACCATGACTAGAGTTGACTGAGGAAGAACTGATGGCTTTTAATTATTTTAATTTGGAAAAGACTATAAAATATACTATGGATTGCTAAGAGAAGAAACAAATCTGTCTTGGAAGAGGTACAGTAAAATGCTTCCTGAAGGAAAAGATGTGAAACTTTGTCTCATAAACTGTGAGCATGTTACCCAGAGGAGAAAATCCCTGAAGAAGGATATCAAAAGGCAGACAGCCTTCAATGAGATGGATTTACACAGTAGCTGTAACAAGTGGGTTGATTATGAGGATGTCCCAGGATATAATTGTCATTATGAGTCAGAAAGAATTTGATGGTATCTAACACCAGGAGGGACCAGTCCTTGGAGAAGAATATCATGCTTGGGAGGGTGGAGAGACAGCACAGGCGAGAAGATCCCAAATGAGATCAATTAACTCAGTGACTGGAAAAGTGGGATTGGGTCTGTTAGAAATGATGAGATTGGCTCAGGAATGGGCAGGGTTCAGAGCTGTCGTGCATAGGGATTGCTAGGTGACTCAATGGCACGTAACAACACTAGGAAATAAACAGCTGTGCCTCCTTCAAAGATAGTGGTCAAGGGCACTGCTATGAACATGGGCTGTTCTCCAAACGTCCTGCCAGCCTTGCCACCTCAAAGATTCAGAAGCCTAATGCAGGAGATGAGATCATTGGCAGGAATGTGGAGAGCAGTATGAATGTGGAATGGGGAGAGCCAGCACAGCTGGCTGCTCATGGCAGAACGTCACTTATTTAGTTGTGTGAAAAAGTTTTGATCTATTTCTCTTTAAAGATTTCAGTGTGGACATGGATGAAATACAAAGTATACTATTCAAAGTCTACACTCTTATACTGTGCAGAAAAAAACACAAGACGTAAAACAAACAACAACAACAAACCCCTCAAGATGTAGATGACATATATAGAAAAATGTGCCTAATTATGAGTAAACATTAGACCTGGTGGCCTAGACAGTAAAGACTTGCACTACCAGGCCAAAGGCAGGTGATTTGAAACCACCAGCTTCTCACAAGGAGAAAGATGAAAAATTTCTCCCTGTGCGATTTACAGCCTGAAAACCTGCTAGAGGGTCAGCTAAAATATAGTTCCAATTTGATGGCACAAAATGACAACAATAATGGAGAGAATAGCCACATTATTTATGGTTTTCAAGAGGTGAGATTAAAGATTTTAATTTTTTTCCCCCAGCCTCCTAATTTTTCTACAGTAAATGATACTTATACAGTAAAAATTTGACCCTAAAAAACTCCATTGTTGTCGTGTGCCACTGAGTCAGGATGGATGAAGAGGTGATCCATTAGCAGGTTTTCAGAGGCAGTAAATCTCATGGGAGGAGACTTTCCATCTTTGCCCTGTGTAGCAGCTGGTGGATTTGAACCATATTCAGGATTTCAGTACAGCTTCTTAGTTCTAGGCCAGCAGAGCTCTTTTATATGCTAAAATATGATTTAAAAAAATACTCCATTTGCTTCAAGCAACCGGAAGGATATATTTCATTTGAAAATTTAATTTCAAAACTAAAACGGTAGCTTTTTAAGAATAGGGTAATTACTGCTATCAACAAATAAACAGAAAAAGTTTGATTTATTCATACAATGTAATATAATGCAGCACTAAAAAAATAAATTTGTAAAACATTACATCCTGGAGCATATCATGCTGAATGAACTATCTCAGTCACAAAAGGACAAACTTCAGACTACCACTGTTATAAAGCAGATCTGATATGGGAGGGTGTGAGGAGAATAGGGTAAGAGTGGATAGATAATGATCATTGCTTTGGAACAGGTGAAAGAAAGAACTGTCTAAAATGAATATATGGTCTGTAAAAGGAGGAAAAGTAGCTGAAACTGACTCCTGTGCTGCTTCTAGCATGAGAGTTAGTATCAAACAATAATATTGAAAGAAAAATTTTAAAAAATGAATATATGATTAGGCATTATATGTACGATAACAGCCCAGAATAAGAGCTATATCGTTGCAAAGAAGACTGGGGGGAGGGAAGGTAGGCAATTGTGTGACAATGAGTGAATATTTTTTTTAAAAAGTGAACTGGGAGAGGTGGAAGGGAGGGGAGGAGGTAAAATGTGCAGCAATGAATGAATGAAAATCTTCTCTGTAAATGTTCATTATAAACACAATTAAAATAAAATTATATTAAAAATGATTCTATATAGGTGTAAAAATAGTACATAGGATTGAAACCATATTCAAAGTTGATTAAATTTTAATAAGTCATAATTCAGGAAATAAAAATTTTTACTGTCATACTCCTTATCAGGTATTATACTCGGTTCTTACCTAAGTTTATCCCTTAATCCTCAACACAAACCAGTGCAGTGCACTGATTCTGCTTCAGTGATTCCTACAGATCAAAGGGGATCTGACTTCAGTTTCCAAGGCTGAAATTATGGGGGCGGAGTATCATATCGTACTCCAGCAGAGCAGCTGGTGGGTTTGAAACACTGCCCTTTTGGATTAGTAGTCAAGTGTTTAAATACTGTGCTACCAGGGTTCCTACATTATAAGTGAAGCCCTTAAATACCAGGAAAAGAAAATCATTTTTATTCAAGTCCCTCTGTATTTTCCTCTACTTTCTCAGGTATATATCAGAAAGGTAACAATTTATTGTTGTTGCTAGGTCCCTGCGAGGAGACTATGACTGATAGCAACCCTATGAACAGATCTAAACATTGCCCTGTCCTGTGCCTTTCTCACCATCTCTGATGTACTTGATCCAATTATTACAGTCACTGTGTCAATTCATCTTATTGAGGGTCTTCCTCTCCTTTGACAACTTTCTACCTTTCCAATTACGATGTCTTTTTCCAAGGACTGGCCTCTCTTTACAACATGTCCAGAGTATATGAGATGATTTTTTTTGTTGTTAAATTTTATTAGTTTTAATGAACATTTACAGAGATTTCGGGTTTTCATTCATTCATTGTTGCACTGTTTTCTCCACCCTCATCCCCAGTTCGTTCTTCTTCCCCCCATGTCTGTTTTAATTGTCCAATTGCCACAGTGCTTGTCAAAGCCAGTTCTGATTAATCTCCTTTGTC